>NC_053450.1:40744553-40817053 GCF_015227805.2 Hirundo rustica
GCCAGTGACATTCAAAAAAGATCAACTTGGCTTGGGATAAATGTGAGAAAGAGGTATTAGTATGAAGCAGCAAAGAGATCTGAATTTTCTTGTTTGTTTGTATCCTTATCAAATTTAATTTTTCTTAACACTCTCTAAAAATACATTTGTGGAAGAAGGTGCAAAAGGCACAGAAAGAAGTGTATGAAAACTCATCAGAATTAACTTCAGCCTGAAAATTAGACAACACAATACAGTTATCACTGCAGTGAGGTTCCAAAACTATTTTCTAATAGAAATAATGAGACAGATACAGTGTTTTGTAAGAATAGGACTTAGTGAGCAATATGGTGACAGGGAAGAAGTAACAAGTCCATCTGAAAATCTCAAAGAGACTTTGATCATTCAGATAAGTGGGTTTAGCAAAGGTAGATACACTATTCAGCATTCTTTGGATTATGCACACATGCTCCAGCTTCTCTAAATTACTATTTTTAAGTACTTAGAGTTTTTCAGTATTTCAGACTCTGCAAGAAGTTTCCTGTGTGGAACAATAAATAAGACATTAATTGCAGCAAGCTTTCCTTCTATCCAAATAGCCAAAGTAGGCACTGGGAAGAAACAGACTTCAATGGAAAAATGTCATTCTTCCAAGTCACAAGGAAATAAAAAATGTGATTCATAATTTATACATGTACAGTGACCAGAATTATGAGAACAAGGGCTACAGTTCATTTCACTGACATATATAAATTCCCAAGATTTTTTTTTTTTTTGCCTTTCAGACTTCCACATTCCGTATATGTATCCATACTACTCGTCAGCCTGCAAGAAATAAATTCTTTGACATCCTGTGCACTTAGACAGAACACCTCCAAAGTAGCAGAGATGTTAATTGGGTGACCTGGCCACTTTAAAAATATTTCAAAATTTACTGGCAAAGGTCTCAAACTCAACTTTTCTACCTGCTTGGCTGAAAGGTATTTTAGCTTGATTAATGTTTTTACTTACGAATAGTAATATCCTTGTGTGCTGTTATGATTCTGATTCCTGGTATGAATGATAACCATGCTTGGTTTAAACTCCAATTTTTTGCCTCTCAGGTGAGAATCTGAAGAATCCCTTCATATCCTCAATTAATTCCTGCAGTTAGGGCTATTCCATGGTGTGTTCTTTGGAGTTCTATACAAAGATTTTTGTAAAAATTTAATAAAAGCTGAAACAGGTTTAGTAGCAGCACCAGAAAGAATTCATTTGTCCTGTCTGATGAACAGGGATTTCAGTTTGCCATCCTCCAACAGATGCAGAATTCTGTGCTGCTGTGTTCTGTGGGGGTTTTTATCAGAAAGTTACAGGCTGAGGTGGAAAAAGGTCCTACTCCTTAGAAAAAAGAATGAAAACTTTGCCCTTGGTTTCTTTCAATAAATGATTAAAAAAACCCAAACAAACAAAAAAAACCACAAAAAACCCCACCCAAGAAATATTTAGAACTTTAAATTAAGTTGACTTTTTTATTCCCTTAATTATCATGACTTGGCAAATTTTATCATAGTCTCTATTCCAAATATGCATAGAATCTATTAAAGAGACCTTTGAGGAAGTGGTGAACTAGTTTTTACTGAGTTGGTTTCCTTAGACTGATGCATACTCCAAATTTAACAGGTCATTTCTGCATTTGTATTCAGCACTGTTTTATCATTCATATATGATCTCACATAAGTTATCAAAGGCTATTGATGCAACTAATTTAATATTTAAACACATGAAAGTAAGAGATTTTATTTCTTTTGTCATGTGTAAAATCACAGTATGAATAATTTGTTATATTGTCTTGTTTAATATTTGAAAAATGACTAACAACAAACTTTTTTTTTTCTAAAAGAAAAGTACTATACAGGAAAATTACCTAATCTTCTTTGATAATGGATCAGTAAAACAATGTATTTTCTGTTACTCACCTTAATTTTTAAAACAGGTTGGATATTAGGTCTGCCTTCTACTACCTCTTTTAACAAGGCAGAAGTCTTCCAAACAGTAATTAATATACACACCATGCCTCATGTCAGTTTTCTGAAGGAAAATGTCAAGGCCAGTTCCTTTACATCACAAATATAGGAAGAAATCTTTAAATAATGTTTATTTGACTAGATCTTATGTTTTCAGTTTAAAAATTTGCTTAGAACAATTGACAATCAAATAATAAATTATTCTTCATTATTGAAAGCTACGCTGTTAGCAAGCAAGGTATTATTTTATATTTTTCCATTTCCTGACTCAACAGCTGTGGTGTCCTATCTAGCAGTGAGACAGCCTTGAGAGATTTTCCCCCAGTCCATTCTACAGTTATTTATTTTATTGCCAAAGTACAATGTAGTTATTATTTTTTAATGGATCAGAAACAGAAAGAAATAATTACTTTAACCTCTCTACAGGTGAAAGAAACCCTCTGCAATATTTCATTTCAGTGTGTCATTCCTTCTCCCTAATTATCTTATTGTTTACTACCTGCGAGTCTCTGAGTGACGGTTAATTGGAAGAATTAGTCTCTGCCAATTTTTATATATATTTTTTTTTAATTTCAAAAAATAGCAAATGAGCCAGAACTTCAGTATTTATAGAGGTGTGATTGGGACACGCAAAGCAATCACACGAAGACAAGAGATTTGCAGGGCAGAGTTGCTCCTCAGAGAGAGCCCAAGGCCGAGCCTAGGCCGAGAGCCCCTCTGCCTGTTTATTTCTTACTTTTTATACATTTGTGGGTCTGGTTGTGGATTGGCTTCTGGAGTTATCACCTCCCAGCCAAGTGGCCAGACCAGCTGTCAGTTACAATTGTTTTCAGGTTAGAAATATGCAAACAAAGGACAGAGAATGAAAAACAAAAGGTTTGTTTATGTTGCATGTGTTAGGAAAAGGGAAAACTGCTCCTAATATTGCACAGAAGCTAAAGAGACTGACTCCATCTTATGAAAATCAGAAGGCTTCAAAAAAAACCTCAGAAAACCAGGGTGACATAGAGGAGTCCTGAACATAAAGATAAGGCTGTTGGAAAGAAGGCTTTTGAAGAAACTCTCCATCTCTAGAAATGTGATGGTGAATATAAGAAAACCACGGAGAGTTTAAAGGAACATCCCATTTTAAAAATAAAGGGGATTTCATATTACTTATGATTTCTTCATAGAACTTGGACTGATAGCAAGATGGGCCTATAAGCTGTGGAATTCTTATGGGAGATGGAAATGGGAATAAAATTAAAATAAAAATTTTGGAGCAGATAATCTTCTTCCAAACTGCTGGAAAAAGCACCAAAAAATACACACTATGGAAGTCCAGTCAATGGTGTATTTTTTATTATAAAAATGTTCTTTCTATAAGAATTGCTGGACTAGCATCCTAGTTTCTACAGTATTTATGCTTTTGTAATTCTGCATATTATGTCTTGGAGGCATTGACTGAGAAGACCAAGTTAGTTTGTGTATTTAAACAAAGGTTGCTGTGACTTTCTTTGGGTCCAAAATGACATAATATATAGAACTGAAAACAGTAGTTGAAAATGACCACGTTTGTAAGTGGTTTTCTCTTGCAAGTGTTGTCTTGGGTTATGTAACCTAAAAATGTGTATTCTATTTCATCTGTTGAAAACTGGTTTTTTGGGAGATGTTTTATCCTTCTTACTCCAGCGGGGAGAGGGGCAGATGCATTCTGATAATGGCCCAGCCATTAAATCCAGGTGGGGCAGTGTTTCTTATCTCTTTCACCACCCCTCCATCCTCCAGGGGAACATCTTCTGATAATGGGCCATTAGGGCCCACCAATGACATGACACATTCCATCATCCCATTGTGAGATGCTCCACACTGTGGGGGAGGAGCCAACTGTTCCTAGCTACATAAAAACTGGGACTGCAGTCCACCAGGTATCCAGTTTTTCCACTGGATTCCTGGAGGAAGACCGGACCCATGTCATCACCACTGGTCTTTCTACAGGACCATCTCTGTACATACCATGTACCATACTCCACAGAACCACATCTGTTACTCTTGGAGGACTTACTTGCACTGCTTCCAACACCCTGACCAACAGGGTACCAGGTTGTATCCTTGACTCTGTCAGGGTTTTTCCCAGGATCTGTCTTTGCTTCCTTGCTTGTTTTTTGCTACTACATTTGTATTTTCCATTTTTTAAAAAATAAACCTAGTAAAGAACTGTTACTCCTATTCTCATATATTTGCCTGAAAGCCCTTAATTGCAAAATTATAATAATTTGGAGGGAAGGGGGTTTACATTCTCCATTCCAAGGGAGGCTCTAGCTTTCCCTGGCAGACAGCTTTCTTTCAAAACCAAGACAAATGTTTAAATCTCAAGGAGATGAAGTTGCACAAGCATCAACACATGATACTCTGAGTGCAAGGGAACCTCATTTACGAGTGGAGCGGTCAGCCACAATCTTGCATTTTGGGTACCTGCAGGAAGGTGTCAACTCTTGTGTGCTCACCGACACAAAGCTCTGAAGAAAGGCATGATTGAAAACTTTTTACTGGAACATGAGTGGGCCAGAAAACCTGTGCAGACATTCCTGTTGCCAGCAATTCTTGCCAGGCATGCAAGTTTTTCTTTGAACACAACAACCCTCACATCACATTTACGCGTAATGTTAAACACCTGGTGAGCAATTTCAAAGAGCCAGTTGGTTCCCTCTCCATGTCTTTTCCCCCACTCCCCAATAGTACACTGTAGACCCTTTGACTTTTGTAATAATGTTCTAAACTGTTTTAAATATTGTGCTGCTGTTTCCTCCATCTGTTCCTTGTTGACTATTGTCTGACCCCCTCTGTTTACCATATTGACAATGGTGAAACTAATGTCAAATATGGCAAAAACATGTTACCTTATACTCTTGCAGAGCTGTTTGTCTTTCCCTTGTTTGTCATTCTTTAAATTAGAAATTGAAATCCTTGCTCCATATGCAGCCAAATCTATCACTGGTCCTACTAATAAGGGGGGTGGGGAGGGGGGAAATAATAAGGGTGATATTTCAGTAAACATGGATTATAGTAGTGCTTTCCAAACCTGTTTTGGAGTCCATTCAGCAAAAAGGTTTAATTTTCCCAAGGGTTGATATCACAGTAGTCCAGAAGTATAATGCACAAATAACATAAATAAAACATGAAATTTCAAAGCCATATAAATACTATCAACTCTTGGTTTTGTGGAATAAGATTACAGAAGGCATGATCAGAATCCCCTGAAACAATAGTAACATGAGTAAAGAATTGTTCTGGCTAGTCTTGGGTCAGAATATGTATATTCAGAACGGAATAAGAAAAAGATGAAAATAAAGCCTTTTGCTTTGGATAAGCTTTAGGTTAACATTTCTGCCAGTTTCAAGTTAAATCAGACAAAATTCTGATTTGACTTTGGCTGAGACAAAAATATTCTGATCTCTTTTCAGGAGATTTTGGCAATCTTGCATAGCCAAAATGAAAAGAGATTATTACTTCCAAAATTCTTAAATGTCATCATTCCTGGGGAATCGGTTTAAAAGAAAAAGCATTTTTATGATTTTATAATGGATTTCAACCAATTTAAAGAGAGGAATTCCACAATAATGATTTTTACAAATGTAAAAATCAAAGAAAGAAAACATGCTTAAATAATAAACTGGTGTCTTTCCAGGAAAGCTTTTCAGAATACTTTCTTAAAATATGACTCTTGATGTTGCAAGTGGCTTACAGAGAATGAATGATGAGCTGAAATACCCTGTTATTCTTAAAATAATTTCTAAAAATAACAAAAATGAAAAGCATGAAAAATGTGCAAATGAAAAAAGTTGATTTTTTTTTTTTTTCTTAGAAGAGGTTCTAGAGAACTCACAGATTTCTGCCATTCAGAATAGCAGAAATAACAGTTGGCTTGTAGAGGATTCAGCGGGAATTTAGCTTTGGCGTAGCTTATTTGTCTGGTTTTGATTATTTGTTTGTGTCTTTCACCAACCACGATCAAGTATACTTTTAAGTGTGTAAGGTAGGACTGCTGGTTAGGAGGTAACTATGATTTTAATTCTAAGTATCAAAAAATCCACAACTTCACATAACTCTTTCCTAAATCATTGGACAGCTTCCTGGAAATCTCAGAGCTGTTAATTCTCAGTGGCCTTAAGGAGAATGAGTGGGTATTTAATCATTCTTTCTTGATTAGGAACTGTAGCTTTTTTCCCTCTCCTGGTGAATTTCCACCAACATCAGGAGTTTTTCCTTCATTCAGTTGTTCCAATCCAAGCAAATTCTTTCTTCCCATGGCACTCAAGTGTCAACTGTTCCCTAAGATCAACAATCAGTTGTTGATTGCTATAGTTTGCATTGTCAGGGTGGGACTATTAATCTTTTACCGCCGGCTTTTGATCTGCAAAATAGTAATAACAAGAGATATTTCTCAGGCACATACAAAAAGGACATGCAAAAAGAATTTGCCTGCCAAGGATCTTTTGCTCTAATCAGGTAGACAACAGAATTTCATAAACAGAAGTAAAAGCAAAAGTGCATATAGGAAAATAATAAATTGGAGAATAATGGCTCCATCTAATTAATAATCATTTAACTCGATGGTATTTTCAAAAAAACCCCAGTGCTAGAAATATGATGAATGCTCAACTTTGTGTCAATTCCTAGAAGAAAAATGTTGGAATCAAACATTGTTGGGCACCTAGGAAATAAAACAGTGAACTTGTCAGGATTACACTAGATTACACTAACATACCTTTCTTCCAAAACCAATAGGCCTTTTGCATAAAGGAGAAGCAATTAAAACAATACTTAACAATGAGAAGTCTTTTGACACACTTTCTGA
Source organism: Hirundo rustica (assembly GCF_015227805.2). Lineage (NCBI taxonomy): Eukaryota > Metazoa > Chordata > Aves > Passeriformes > Hirundinidae > Hirundo > Hirundo rustica. The sequence goes on from NC_053450.1 coordinate 40,751,376, forward strand.
ATACATTGTCATAAGCTCTGGAAACCTGATGAAAGTAAAGCCTAACATCACTTACGTAGGTGCATAAATTGAGAGGGGAGCATGTATTTTTAAAAATACCCATTGGATTTGACCCTGGAAGAATCTCTTTTATTTTATGTCCATACTTTCCAGTTTTGACTTGGAGATGGAATTGGAAGTAACTACCCAATATGCATTTGTTATCACATTAGAAAATCAAACTCCCATTAAGAGTAAAGTAACGTTTGGGTAACCATTTCTGGAGCAAATTTTCAATTTTTTTTATTCAAGCTGCAAGTCTAACTAGAAAAAGGTATGGAAGCTCACCCTAATCAATGGTGGATGTAAAGGTTTCTGGCTGCATTTAGAGGCATGCAGTTTAAGAAAGGTGTGGATCATTGAGAGGATGTTGAGTTGAGGAACAGTGAGAATAATCAGAGCCTGGAAATGGTCATGTGTAAGGACCAGCAGTAGAAATTAGAATAATTTACATGGGAGAAGACTAGGGAGAGAGAGATCTGATGATACCCTTAGAAACTTTAAAAGTTGCAAACAAAGACAGAGAAACAAAATCTTCTCCACAAGACACTGTGAGATGTAGTAAGGTCTTGAGTTTAATTAAATTGCTCTGAGGGATGTGTAGGTTAGTAGGAAGAAAACACCTTTCCACCTCAGGGGAATATTAAACAAAGAAATAGTCTTGTTTGATCATCAAGACAGTGATGTTCTATCCAGAAACTCTAGTCATCATTACTGAGCTTCTTAGGAACAGATCAACAGATCCTTGCTAAGCGTGCAATGAATGAAACTGGTCTTGATTGCATTGGGTGGAAATGCTCTTTAAAGTTCCTCCGCTTTTGTCTCCATCATTCTTCTAAAAGATTGACATAATCCAGCCAACCCATATAACTGTAGCATTTTTAAATCGGGGTAGTCATTGTCTGGAATAGAAGGGGTTTGTTTTTGGGACCATGGAGAGAGATGTAGTAGTTTGATATTGTTGATAAGTATGGTCAGCTCTCCCTCTAGTGGTGTCACTCATTTGGGATTTATTTAGTGGAAAGAGGTTTTTCTCCTCAGGCCAGTGAAACCTGATACCTACAGGCACAGGGAATCCAGGGACAAATGTGCTGTAACCTCATATGTGGTCTAGCCTTTCCCACCAAAATTCATGTTGTCCCTTTTTCCACTGCTATGATCACACTTCAAGATTCATCTGTGTCTCCTGGTCTAGGCAGGCAAAGTAAAGGGAGTAGCTTTATGGAGATAGCTTCCTAAACCCAAGCTCCCATTAGCCCTGGTAACAAAAAATAGGATCTCACATTTTCTATCCCAGTCTTTTTAATTTTAAATGCATGATGTACCTAAATCTTCCGTAGATTTCTAACAAGTAGGCAGAGATTTTGAAGAGGAGGTAAACTGGCTTTTTGGAAGTCAAGCTACAAAATGGCTGGTCGGAATCAAGGGAAATTGCAGAACATTTACAGAACCTACAATTAGTTTGCAAGTCGATATTAGGGATTAAAATGTTTTGACAAGGTGCTCAGTTCAGCTTTCCACCCACATTTGCAGTGACAACCCTAAGTGCATTGCAAGCTTCAAGGAATTGTACCCAGTACATGGGTTTTGATTGGGATGAATGTGTCAGGCAAAGGCACTCATCTTGTTTGACTGGTGGTACTCATTCAGCATCTGTCTTGTGGTTTCCTTGGTACTTTTATTCAGAAAATTTCATACATGTCAAACCAAACCAAACCATACCAAACCAGGCCAAGAACCTGATCACATTTATCCAGTGTTTTCCTTTGTAACAAGTTACAGAGAAATCAATCTGTGGAAACATCATACTCTCATGGAGAATTTTGCAGTTCAGAAACTCTCCTGCTGCCAAGTTAATTTTTTTAATGTGAAAATATAGACTTTTCATTACAATGTATTTGTTGTATTGCTCCACAGTTGTTTTCTCTCTTTGAACAGCAAAACTTCTCTATTATAAACTAAATTTTGTGTACTTCTGTCTCTCTTTGACAATAGCACATAAAAAAACTTGGAGTGAAAAAGAAGCTCAAGATGGAAGAGGAACTCTTTGGATGATTGTACAGCTCAGACACTACCAAATTTTTACTGAGCTTTTCAAGGATATTGAGGATTTCAACTTTTCTACTTTGGAAAGTTTTCATGAAGAATACTATTCCACTGTAGTAAGTTTTAGTGCTTTTACTGTTCATTATTATAATATATAAGGGAGAAAGATGATATGTATATATATAAAGTCATAGCCTTTAAATATGTATATATCTGACTTGCATTAATAGCACAGAAATTGTATCAATACCAGTATTTTAAATAAGGAATCACAGTAAAATTGAATGTAAACCTTTTATGTATTTTGTATTCTATTACTGAATTTTATCCTCTTGAATGAATTATTTTCTTCAAATTCACCCTAAGGAATTAATAAGGAGTCATTTCAGGAGCTAAAACTGACCACCCCTACACCATAAACCAGAGCTCTCAGGCCAGCTACTGGCTTCTAAATATTTTCAAATTTATAAATTGAACCCTGTTAGGGTCATTACAGCAGCATTTCTGTTTTCTCACTGCTGGATCATGTATTTTTCTTCCAGCTAAAGCCACATCCCCTTTTTCGCAGAAGTGAGAATCCCTTAGCTCCATCCCCCTGGTGATGAAGTGAGAGTTACAGAGCAACAACCCAGACAACCCACACAGCTCCAGGTTCCACCCTCATCTCATCAATGGCTGAAAACTAGGGCCATAGTATTTCCAAACTGACATGAAATGAAACTGTTACAGCCCACAGACTATTTGATAGCCCTTTTATATCATAAATAATGATTAAAAATCCTAACTTAGTAAATAACGTTTAGAAGATGAAACAAATATTTTCTATAGGAAGGTTATTTCTGATTAAAGTAGTTGATAATTATAAATGAAGTTGCAAATGAATGCTGAATGGGACAATATATAAAATATTACTTCTTTTAGTGGTGGATTGTATTAGTCATGCAGAATATAGATTACTGATGATTAATGGGCACCTGCTCTGAATAAAATATGACAGCATTTTATCATCACTTGTTATAGACTTCTGTTAGAAATGTGGAAACATTCTTCTTCATTCTCCAAAAGGACTTTTAACACACTTAAAGTGCTTCAATTTTAAAGCATTTCTAACTGATCCATGATGATATAGCATCTTTCAGTAATTACAGTGAAACATGCTTAATGAATGAGAATGAAATAGCACTATCCACATTGTGTCAACACAATAAATCTGTATCTCAGCAGGTGGCAGTTTGATATGTATTTTGTTCGCATTATTATTTGATGAGGATGTTGTACATGAAAGGTGAATTTCAGATCAGTTGAGAAAGGGCAAAATGTCAGAACTGTACATAGGCCTTTAATTAGTGAATTGTGCCATGGAAAATGCCTTAATTCATACATGGGGGGAAAATACATGGAGTGTTGTGTTCTGCTTATGTTTTTTCTATATTTATTTTCTATGATATAACAAACCCTTCTAGTTGTGTCTTTCTTGTTTAAATTGCATTTTCAACAATGACGTAAAAGTCTCAAGTATCAATTTCTAGCCTTCATGACCACAGTATTAAGCTTTAAAATATAACTTAAAGGTTCAACAGATGAACAGCAAAACCACTGAAACTTTTTTTTTCCTAGTTCCGTAACTATGGCCTTTATGAGATGGGAATTCTGCTAACTTCAGTAGTCTGAAAGTTGTGTGTCTAAGTTATATATCATGTACCTATGGTATGTAGAAGTAAGGAAATATTTACTGTGAGAGAATTTAGATTTTTACTATCAGACATAAATCTAATTTAAATCTATATTCCTAGCAAATTCTGATAAATTAATTTTGGTGAACTAGGACAAAGCTTGGAGTCCCTGGGACACCCTCCTTGTGACACTCAGGTCTTTCTGATGAATGTGAGGGAGATTTCAGTGCCACTAAGAGCCACTAGAAGACACTTTTGCTTGCCTTGTCCCTTGTGGAGCACCCCCTATGGCTTTGCCTGGTTCACTGGATATGCTGTTGGATGGAATGGGGACTGCTTGTGCCACAGGCCAATTTTAAAGATCCTCCACAGGATGAAGAACAAACTATATTTTCCTACTTGAAAAAATGGTAGTTTGTCTAAATCAGGTTAAAGTCTAAATACATCTACAAACACTTATTTACAATAGCTAAAAGAGGCAACACAGCTACAAATGTTTGTACCTTTGCAAGCAGTGCAGGTGGATAAACAGAAGACAATCTGTGTATAGTTTGCTTGTATCAAATCAAGTACTTTTTTACCTTCTCATCCATTGGTTTTCCTCTTGACCCAGCAATGCTCAGGGTATCTGCATTCCTCCTGCCTCTGGGAGGATATCCTAGCTTTTATACTCAGTCTCCCTTTCAAAGCTTCTAGACAGAATTGTTACTGATCCCTGCAGCTTCCATGGGAGGTATATGTTTTCTGCTGCAGTAACAATAATTTTCTTGGTTAGTAAACATACTTTTGCTTCTCTTTTTTTTATAGGTGACTATGTGATATTCCTCACAGAAGCAAGCAGCTTTCACTTGGCCTTATATAATAATATCACTGTGTACCTTCATAACAAAACTAGACAGCTAACTGCTTGAAGCTCCCTGCCCTATTCTAGTCAGAAAAACTATAACATAAAGTCAGGAAGAAATTGTTATCCTCAGTTTGCTCAAACCATATTATTTTTCAGTGTGTTCTGTGGTGTCCTATAACCCTGCTTTTCTCTATTTTCAGCATAATAATAGAAGCTAATGAAAGAGCCATCACTAAAGGCTTCTCATCTCTTTTTCATGTGTTCTTTTTTCACAAACATATAAGGAATTTGTAGGAAAATATAGTGTCTCTCTACTCACTCCATCAAAGAATGGCTCAAGAAAAGTGGATTGACAGCATACAATAAAATAAACGCTTTCAATTTTAGAGATGCCATGTTTAGAACTAGAACTTCACCCTCATTGAGCTTATGGATACTATGAAAAATATACACGGTAGGCAGTGGCAAGATGCTTGGTGACTGTAGTTTGTGGCTCTTAAACAGCAGATGGATATGCAAAACAGTGAATGGGTGAGTCCTCAGGTTTTGCATACAGGCAAAATATTTTCACAAAATTATTTTCATGAAAAGGAGCCCTGTGTGCTCAGAGTGAAATGACCTGCAGATCTAGACATTAAATCTGCCTACTCCTCTTTCTTCAAGTTACAAATTCAGCTGTAAAATATTTCCGGTCCTTGATTTACTGTTCTTATGGTTAAGAGCATTACTGCAAACAGTACAGCTGAGAGAGTTTTAAGAAAAACTGCATTCAGAAGAAAATAACTATGCACTATTGCAGGGCAAACCAACAAACTGGACAATTGCAAATGGACTTTCCTCAAAATAAGTAGATTCTGTATTTATGTGAAAAATATATGTGTCTTCTCCTTTGACTCCTCCTGATAATCCTAATAGGTAACTGTGGCCGAGGTGACATTTGAACAACTGAGAAGTAGATCATATGAGAATGGAAGCAGTGTTTTCTGTTACACATTCACAGCAGAAAAAAATATGAATATGAGTTTTTGCCATCAGCTCAAACTTTGCACTAAATTCTAGTACCTTCTTCATAGTACAATTTACTGATCCACATCAAGTATAATACTGAAAAACAAAGAACTCTGAAAAAAAAAATTTTGCAATTCTTATTATTTTAGTTTCATTTTCCTTTGAAAATTATAAAGTAAGATGCTGAGCCTGTTTCATTATTATTTATAAATGATGCTTAGGTACAGAAAAATCTGAAAACACTGATGGCACTTATTACATAGTTACTCTAATTCATTAAAATACCCTTCACCTATGTGTTTGCAACTACAAAATAATACTGGGTTTTCTCCTTAGAAATAATTAAAATTAAATTCTGTTCTTCTACTTAAACTGTCTCTGACACCAATGGAAATACTTTTACACTGATTCAAAAGGGACAAACTCACAAAGGGGTATTAAGAACAGTTTACATCTGGCAAGGTTATGTATGTACCTTCCTCACTTGGGTATTTTGTATGAAGATATTCCACTTGTTGTGATGCATAGTCTCCAGCTGCACTAATTTCCAAGCTGGGGAAATATGAATTAGCAGTCTGTTGAAGGCCTGCTAGCAGTTCATGGAAATTATGACTGTTCTATTCAGGCAAGGCTGATTATATTTTAGCTTAGTTTCTCCTTTCTTTTTATTACTTGTAGTCTCTGTATGAAGAGTGTGTTCATTGTGATTTCTGTGGGGTTTGTATTCCCTGCAATGTTTTGATTCACTACTATGGAAGCAGTTAGGTCACAAGCATGCATTTATGATTTTGAAAGGAATAATTTGCCACACCAAGAAAACTGAAATCCAAATCTGATGCTTTGTATACAGCCAAAGGCAATAGCTAAATAAAAGCAGATCTGCATTCACTTTTAAACTTACATTTTGCAAAATAAACCTGTATATTATATAAGATCTTTTTCATCCCAATGTTTTGTTACAGTATGGCAATAAAAATTTTTGGATACTGCAATTGGCTTTTAAAGCAAATGCTGGGAGAAAGCAGGAAGTCATCCTCTGAAGAAGCTAACCCAAAGTAGGTCGTATCATGCAGTTATAGATGACTGGAATATAAATTATATTCCACAGGGAACGAAATACCTGTGGAGTTGCATGATTAATTAAAACCCACTTTTTGATCCTTTGAAAAGACACGATTCTGTAGGCACCTATGTTGTGACCAGGAGAATTCCCCTGTTACGAAATTTTCTGGTGTGGTGTGATTTCAATTTGTGTGCTGAAGCTGTTAATTTTAAGACGATTTAACAAGATTAATGTGACTTAGAAGCATTTAAGTATTAAGAGAAGTACTTAATTATTATGAAAAACAGGATTTTTAAGTTTCATAGCTAAGAAGTTCCAATAGAGAAGACACATAAGGTTCAGAAGTTTAGCATATGTTATTGTGTTGATATTGAAACAGAGTCCAGTTGAATGCATTGAATTAAGAGATGATGTTGCAAAGCTTCTCATCCTTAACAGGTAGTTGAACATTGGTCTTATGAAGAGCTAAATGTGCTTTTAAGCTATTTTTAAGTGGTTCAGGATAACTGAGTTGACAAGTTCTAGTGGTTTATGTAATCATTTTACAGAGGAGGATTAAATTTTGATATTCCATGATCTTTCCACTGCTTCGGGAGAAACCATCACCTTCCCATGTATGTACTTCAAGTGCTTCACCTTTTCATCAGGCCCATGAAAATGAAAAACATGACTTTAGGAGATGTTAGAATTAAAAAAAAACCAACAACAACCAAAAAAATGCAACAAACTTTCACTTAGAAATTGTTATTTTAATTTTCTTTAAATTTTCTCTCCATCTGAGATTTTTTTTAGTAGTTTTACTATTTTTTTCCCTTTGCACCATAATATTTATACTGCCTGTAACATCTGGTCAGTTCATACAGTCAATCATAAATTACTTTCATTTATTTAAATGGTGGATTTAATTTTTTTTGCTGTGGAAGTAATTTTTTTACTTCTTTTACATTAAAGAATGTCTTGCCTTCAAAACACCTAAGGAAATAATAATAATGTTTTATAGACTAGAAGAACTGTGATTAACTTCCAATTTTGTATAACTCTAAAGTGATTTTCATCAACAAAAAAGTTTTAATTTCCTTTTGGAAAACCTCTGTTTTGTCCAGAACATTAATATCTAAAGTGAATTTGGGTGTGGAAAGTTATCCCTTTTAAAGAGGTCGGGTTGATTTGTGGTTGGTTTTTTTTATGTGTGTGTGTGTGGTTTTTTTTTTGAGAATTTGTCTCTAGAAGACTCTCTCTCTCCACAGTGCAGGAAGTTTTTTCTGCCCTTTCTTTCTACCCCACTGAATTAAAACCTAAGTGACATCTGAATATGGAAGAGATTGCAGGAGTTGAAAATGGTAGATCTGCTTGCAACTGCAGACAATTGCCAGGCCTCTCCGGAATGCAAATATCTAGTGAATAACCTGAAATGTTGAAATAACCTGTATCCTGTATATTACTGATGGCAGCCCAAAAATACAGTAGGTGGAAATAATCCTATTTTTAATGGTGCTTGCTTACTGAAGCTCTATATACGAGTTCTTGAATGCTCGCGGTCCCAAACATTATTCCAGACCCCAGTTCCCACTGCAACATCAGCAGTGCCAGTGTTTAACAGACCACAATGTTAATAAAGCCAAGGTGGTGAGTTTGATCCCTGTGTGGGCCATTCACTTAAGAATCTCAATGATCCTCGTGGGTCCCTTCCAACTCAGAATGTTCTCTGACTCTGTACTTAGGAAGGCCGATGCTGGTAGCAAGGTGCTCTTGCTGTTTCTCATAGCTGCCCCAAAGAACTTATGCTGGCCCACAAGTGTTGCAGAATTTTGTGAGAGGCCATTAAAAAAAAAAAAAAAAAAAAAAAAAAAAAAAAAAAAAAAAAAAAAAAAAAGAGAAAATAAGCCTACAGCACCCTGTATAACTCTGATGGCTAATGACTCCAGTGGCTAAATACACTAAATAGATCTAAATATGCTCTAAGCACTCAAAGAGGTATTACTGAACACAAGTGAAGTATCCCCCCCTCCCTTGCTCGAGAGGTAAACAGTTCAACTCCTAATTTCAAAAGTGCTCAGTCCAGTAGATACAAGATATAAGTATTCATTCATATATTTATTTATTCAGTCTTGTTGCTTATTTTCTAGTTGTTTGCCCTCATTAAAAATAGAAGCTGACCTTAGTCAATATGACTTATTTCCATTAAGTTTCAGCCCTAAAGTTTCTACTGTTCAAATGCACGCTCTATGCATCATTATGGTAATGCCTGCAAAACCTAATATCACTCTTTATTGTGTGCATCCAAGTGCTGGAGTGACAGAAACAAATAGGAAGAAACATTACAGAAAATGAGGTTTTGATGGAGGAAGAAATGAGTTGAAAATGTGCCAGGCACACTTTGTCAGCACTAACAGTCATCTTGAAAAATTCAGAAACCCACAAATCCCACCCTACAAAGTGGGAGCTGAGTGAAACAGTATCACTACTACTTATGATGTAAGAGTTCAAGGAACAAAAGACAGATCTTCAGTAAAGCTGTGCTGAAAAAAGGAAATAAGTGCTCCTTGGAGTACTCTGTCTGAGAACTCGACAAAGTTCAAATGTACAGCAGAATTGCTAGAAAATTCTATTATTAGTCCCACATAAACTGTTGCTACAATATATTTTTTGCTATTTAGAGAGTCTTATGGTGTTCTGAATAGACTCATAAAAAGTTAGTACTCAATGTATAAACATTATGATTCTGATTTCTTAACAGACAGAAGGATATGCAGAATTCCTTAATTTTAAAAGTAAGCACATATTAGAGTAATATGACTTATGAATATCTGTCAAATTGCCCTTAGCTTCATTCTGCCCTAAAATCAAGAAAATAAAAGACCATTTCTCTTCTCTTAGTATTTTCAACTCTTCTGGTTCACTCCAAGCTTCTTCTGATCACAGTGATCCTTGAACTGAAATCAATAATTTGCAAAGTGTAGAAGAAGCTAGAATTCAATTCTCAAAACAGCAGTAGATGAGTCGCTTATTTTTATCCCTACCCCAAAACAGGAACCTCAGAGCATCTGGTTATTAAACTAAAGTAAGGAACTCTATGTAACCTTTCACTAAGGGAAACAATTCAGAATGACAAGAATTTGTGTCTTATCGAAGAAAATATGCATCTTTACAGTGCATTCCACATACAACTCAGATAAATATGTCATAGATTAGCAAAATAACAGCTCAAAAAGGCCAGGACCTCCACTGATTCAACAGACAAGCAAAAATTTTATTAGAAAAAATGTGGTATAAAACTGATTTTTTTTACTCTGATAAATCTGTATTGTATTGGAAAAATTTCCTTCTTTCTTGGTGTAACAGGAAAAAGAAATATGAGGGGTATCTGCCCTTCTCTTATTTGATAATATCTGAAAACGTAACTCTAACTGAAGTAAAGTTATACAGTAGTGAGGGGAAAGGGATGGACAAGCATATATTTAATATCCCTGTTATTCTGTCTATTTCATGGTCTCTCAGAGGCATAGTTTTTGTAACTGGGGTTTCGTAACCCTGTTTGGCTGCAGAGCTGAGGTCAGAGCTGGACCATCTGCTTTTGAGGAGTAGAGTGGAGGTCATATTTGAGGATATTAACTCAAAGTGCATACATGAAAAGGAAGGAGGTGTATGGATGCTTCTCGCTTTCATATGTTTTAGTAGTCTGACAGCAGAGTCTACTGCAGTGTTGCTGTGGGATGAGTCAGCAAAAGAATGAATTCATTCTTGCAAAGCAAGCAGTAATAATAAAAGATTATGAAGAGGGTTTTGTGCTAATTTTAGTCACAAGAAATAGAATATTTTATCTCTTCTAGTTAATTTTATTTTTCATTTAATAGTTTTAAATGGACTAAATTGAATTTTTAATGTCTAATTAATTTACTAATTAGTACTATGGAGGGCTAAATAAATTAAATTGGAGATTCAGAAAGCTTTGTCATTTATTTGACCTTTCCAATACTCCATTTCCATGAAGTATTGGCAATTTCCCCCCAAAAGGCAAACAATATCTCTGTAAGATAGGGAAGAATTTCCATATGGTTAGTGATACCAAGGTGTGCTGTGGTGCTCCAGATAGAAAATATAATAGCACGTATATGATTCCAACTCGGAGTCTGGTTTTGTAATTCTGGGCTGCCATTTTGAAACTGAAGATAGCTAAAACCAAGACTCTTTGTCCAAGACCATTCAGTTGTTTCCTGGGCTATGTGGAGTATTTTCCCATGAGAAAGAAAAGGGATTTATACTTATGTATTTCTCCTATTCTCTTCTCTCTTCAAGCTAAGGACTTGACAATTCCTGGTTCAGATCCTGGTTCGATTATTTGGCAAAATCTGAAAGACTCTAAAGAGTCTGGAGAGTATTGTCCTGTGATCACAGGATGCTTTTTATATGCTGATGTAGCTTCCTATACTGTTTTATTAAGAGACTGGAAAGAATGATCACGTTTAATTCCTCACTTATGATAAATTACTTCTTTGGGGACTTTTGAGAAGGAGTTCTGGAGCAGCTGTAGCAGGCTGGAGTATCTGTCACATTTTTCTTTATTTTATGACATCACAAGCAGAGTGGGTAAGAATCAAATCTATTGCTGAAAAAGAACCACTTCCTCCCAGAATAGCATTTCACTTCCTTGTCTCTCCAACCCCCACAAAAGCTTAGACATTTCAGTAGCTGTCAGTTTACTTTCACAGTAAGGCTTTAGTTCACCACAATAGAATTGACAGGAACATCAGAGGAGAACAGAAAAAATAATGCAAGCAGGCCTTTTTGTTTATCTCACAGCTTTAAAAGACGAGCTTTTCCTAAGCAAATTTAGGAGAGATTTTAATGTCATTTGTATATATGTGGTTTATGTTGATCAATTAATCCACTTTTGAACTCCAAGCTTAATCTCTGCAGCTCGTATTCATCTTTATATGAACATTCACCCCAGTTGCACACTATTATTATTATCTACTATTATTAATAATAACTGATTGTCCCTCACCTTAAAAAATTGTTATGAGTATAGGCTGCCTATTTTACAAAAAAAAAAACCCACAACCCCCCCCCAAAAAAAAACCCCAAAAAACCCAAAAAAACAAAACAAAAAAACCCCCAAAGCTAAGCAAAACAAAAAACAAAAGACAACAAAAGGTCAGTTTAATTACATTTCAGGAGATATGTGTTTTATAAGTCAATATCTGGGATTTACATTTTTAACTTTATACTGGTAATTCTTGTTTTCTCCCATGTCCAGTCTAAAAGAAAAAATCCGTGACTGATTTACATTTATTGTTTCCTCAGTTTTGGCTTTCACTATGGTATGAACAGGCTTTTATTTCACTATAATACTTAGTCCTCTTCTTTTTACTGACTCTTCCATTTTACTTTTCTATGATTGCTTGGTATTTTATGTTCATCTATTCCTGCAGCTGCTATCACTTTGAAGTGTCCCTTAAGGAACTTTGACTTAATACAGATTTTAATTTAAAGTTCCACCCTCTCTCTTTCAGTGACTTTTAAGACACTAGTTATGTGATTATCAGCACATTGTGTTCATCATGCAGTGAGACCTGTTACTCTTGTTCCTATTCATCACTTCAGGACAGTCAGTATTGCATGTGACATGGGGTAATCAGAGTGATCTATGCCAACGTTAATACAATCTACAGAGATCTGGGAATTTTGGTGGGTGAAGTTTGGAAGAGACACTATCTGACTCGTTTCCTTCTGTCAGTAACATGAATATGTATTTTTCTGTCAGTCTTTCCCAGTAGCATTACTCAGAACACTGAGTTTTCCCCCACAGTTATTTCCACTGGATGTTGTGTCAGTGACCATTTGCTCACAGCCAGCACTACACCAGGACTTTAATCATGATTTTTCAACAAGGTTTGTGGAAGAAAACACTGAACACTTAATCAGCAACCATCAATGCAAAACTCCTCATACAAATAACCTAGAAAGCAAATAGGTGTTTTGTCTGTTACATAAGTGAGTATTTCCTAATTGCTGAGTGCCATAAATTTTATTGTATATTTAGTCTGTTTTCCAAACCTCATAGTGAATGAATCTCAGTAAATTCATTTCACAGTGGCCCACTCTGGTCCAGGCTTCCAAAATGTTCCTGTTGTTATCTTATAGGTTCATTTTCCATTCCAAGTGCCTTAGTGCTGAAGACTGGAAAGCTTGACTAGTTATCTCTTCCCAGGTGCACTCAAGAATGTGCATTTGACAGAACAGAAATGTGCTGTTCCTTTGGCAGGTTTGCTCCCCCAGGTTTAACTAGTTCCCCTACACATCAAGAAGACTGTGTAAAGTCTCTAACCTACCCCTTAACTTGTGACATGCTTAATTTGTGTCTGAGATAAGCATACACATAGATGTTTGCCTGAGGTAACTCCAAACTCCAAGTTTCTGGCAGCCTAGAGCTTTTACCAAAACAGGGGAAGCTATAAAATTATTTATTTTCAAAGAGTTATTTTTACTTTTAATTTCATTAAAAATATACTCAGAAGACCCGATGGGGGTTATGCTTGGTCCTGCAGCATCACCTAAATGTTTGTGATCCTTCAATTATTTTAGAGATTAAAAATTCTTTCCCATATTTTTATGTGTAAGGAAACACTGTAAATGAAAACATCTGAGGGCGGGAAAAAGAGAAAGTACAAAAGCTTTTAAATTTTCTACCTTTGTCTGAGATTTGTTCCAACATCCCCCCACTGAAAAATGACTTTTTGTTGCTCTCTTTATGTGTAAAATGTATGCAGAGTCTATGTTCAATTGTACTAATAAGACACTAAATAATCATAATAATCAGAGTGCTTGATGGAGGAGGAGGAAGTAATACAGAAATACAGACCTTACTCTCCCAGTTCTGTTTTTTCAGAGATGTCACTAGCGGGAAAGCAAATGTTAATTGTAATTCTTCCATGAAAATTTGCATTATTTATATAAGGAGGGTGCTCAAGATTCATAAAGTCAAAGCGCTGAAATTTGTTCCTGGACACTTTCAACATAGAAGTGAAGTTTTCTTGTTAGGGAGAGTGGAAGTCATCACATACTCAATCATGTAAACCACCTGAGACTTTAACAAACACATGGGCCACCATGGTGGGCAGCTCCACTGAGCTGGTGTATGCTCTGTGTTGACTTCAGACACACACACATACACACTTTGGCAAATGTTTTCCCTTCTGGCTCGACCCCAGGTTTCCCTGAGCTGAGCCTCAGGCAGTATTGAACTAATAAATTTGTAGAGTACAGTGACAAAATACATTCCAGCAGAGTGCCTCCAGAGAGGGAACCAGAAGACATAAATGGGGCATTTAAAATCTTACAGTCTAAATTTCCTGCCCCTCATGTTACAGCTTGGTCCAATGATTAAGTTAGGATCTGCACTCTTCATGTTCTTTGTTGGGTCTCTCCACTGTGTCAGGCTGTTGGTTCTCTATCTCCCAGGCTGCAGTTTCAAACTTTCTTGCTTATCTCCCTGTATGAACCAGTTCTGGAACCTTCTTAGCAGGTGAAAATTCAGCATATCAGGGTGAAAGTTCACAGCTTGTGGCCCAAGGCTTCAGCACATCTCACTACATTATGCAAAGGGAGCAATTTCCTTTCTTTAAATTTCTGGAAAGGGATCCGATTCCTTTCTCCATTGACAGCATTGTCAATGGAGAAAGTCCTACTGACATAGATTTGATGCTAAACTGTAACAACTAAGTCACTTCTAAATCCTTCTGAGCATATGCAGATGTTATAGAATTTGGTTTTGGTCTTATTTGCTAAATACAGTGCTATGTTACACTAGTTTTAGTCATGGATTTGTAAAAAAAAATCTGATAAAGGCAATTCTAGTCAGTGTTGTATGAATAAGGATGGTATGAATATATTTTTTTTCTCCCCTTCTTTTTCTTCTCATGTGCTATGCTGCACTGGTGTTTAAGTTCTGGTGTAGGACAGTTTGGGCATAAGCAGAATTCCCCAAAGGACGATGTGTGAGGCAGGACTTTTGGGGTAATTGCTGTAGACAGACATGGACACTGAATACAGGCAGGTGAAAGCAGTCCATAGTTTTATAAACTAAAAAAAAATGTACTCAAAATTCACATAAGAGCATTTGAAATCCACGGTTCATTAACCTTTTTCTCTCAAGAGTATAAAATAATCAAGGTGGGCCAAACCAGGAAAAGATGGGGGGAGGAAGTTCTGAAGACCAGAAACCAAGAGGATTTTCTGAAGGAAGATTTATATCTTGCATAAGTTAACTATAAAATCAAATATTAACGGAACTATTAAAATGTTAATTTCTACAATATATTCAATATTGACTTTAAGATAATATCAAGGAGACATTTACATGTGGCTTTCAGATGTCAAACTCCATTTTTAAGGCCCTTTACAAGGATGATATCCCAAACAGATGTCATGAATATTGCCTGGAATGTTTTAATAAAATCATATAATCAAAAATAATTTAGCTTAGGAAAGGACCCTTAATCTCATAGAATCCAACAGAAAACCAATTTTTAATTAAGTAATACAAGTTTACTGGTGTTGCCTCTACTTTCTGAATATGTACTCCCCAAAAGGCTTGTTTGGGACAAAATTCTTAGGCACTGCACTGAGGCGTAGAAGTGTTTTGCAGGGCCAAAGTACTGGGAGTAAACAATAAAGTTCACAAGGAGGAAGTAAATGCAAAGTAACCTGCAAGCAGTAAGTAAATCTGTGTACACTGTAGTGGAAGTTTTGAATACGAATCCACGAGAAAAGAAGAAGCTGCTGCTGAAGATAAAGTTGGTCACATGAGCTCAAAGTTTGTGGAAACTTGTGTGTCTGTGTAAGGGTCTGGTTTTAAGAACAGAGTTCTTCAAAAGTTTGTCATTATAAGCTTCCCTTTTGCATAGTGTCATCGTACCCTTGGAGCTGTTTTTCTACCTTCTAACAAGTAAGAGTATCTTTTTTTATTATTATTTATTTAAAGGAAAATAAATTTTTTGTGAAATGATGCTATTATGGGTGTTTAAAAGAAGGTGGGAGCTGAGGAAAATGCTAAAGAAAGAAGAGGAAAAGTTAATGTGAAACAGAGCCAGCTGCTGCTTTTATAATTATATGACAGAAACTTTGACCTTGGGTTTTGTAGGCAGTTGAAACTGAAAGGTGTTATGTAGAATCAGATAGGAAATTTTATGTTTTCAAAATGAATGGTTTTTCTTAGATGATAAAACATGAACACATGACCTGTGGTGCAGTGGCAACTTCCCCTTTGGCTATCGATGAAGGAAAGCTGTACTTGTTTTCATTTTTAAATTTGATGGGTAACAGCAGAAACCTTTCTCTTGGAATTGAGGTAGTAATTCAGATAAGAAGAATTAAAATACAAAAATATTTTCAAAAACAAAATTAATGTCTTTTGGTTTTGTCAATATGCTGTAGTCCCACATGAATATTAGTGAACACCTGAGGTGAGTGGGTTGACCCCACATCCCATTCTCCATTTCTTTCAAATAGTTTGCAAAATTAAAAATATTTTTCTGACATTCAAGGTACAATTTTCATTTGTGGATACCTTCAGAAAAATGCCCATAATGTCTCTCAGAGAAAACTATCCTATTGTCAAATACTTTGTCATAAAGAGTATTTGTAAGTTGTGCTCTCCTAGAATTTTAATCCCTGCAATGGATTTATCAAAATATTTTTTTAATATATAATAACAGGAAAATTATTTGAGCTATTAAGTTCATTTGTATTATCACATTTACAAAACACAAGGATGATGAATTTTCCTGGGAATGACTTAGATGCTTTCCCTAGAAATAGTTTTTTAATACTTCTACAAGAAAGTGTCCAAAGCATTTTTCATTTTATGACTTGTTGAAGATGCAACTCCTGACAATTCTTAGACTCAGTGACTACAGAGGATTATGAAGAGGCAGGTGTGGCTTATATTCAGTTTTCTCCAATTTTGTGCAGAGAACCGTTGCACAGGGGAGTCCAAAACTTCAAGTCCAAATAAAAGTGGATCAGAGATATCTGATATGGGGTTGACATGGCATATGTATCACAAAATAAGCTTTCCCTTGAGATTTTTTTTCTTTTTTGTTGCCTTTTTGTTGTTGTTGGGTTTATTGGTGGGGGTTTTTTGGTTTTTTTTCCCCTGTCAAATCTGACTTATTGACTCTCCTCTCTGCACTATGATCAGGAATAATCATTACTTTGGCAAAGGCTACTTTATAGATTTTACATAATTATAAAAAACCCAACTTCATCACTGTTAGACACATGTTCAGTGTTTTTCCTTCTCTGCTGTTCAGGCTGCCTTTACAGAAGCAGCCCAGGTGTTAGTCTGTGCTATTAGTGCCCAGACAGGTGATACTTGGTTTAACTGTAGAAAGTGACTAAAGAGAAATTACCAGTCCTATAAAAATAGAAACTTCGCCATATTCTGTCATCTGCACATTTTACTGGGAATATATCCCTCGTCATACAGATAGAATCCCCAAAAAACCTTCAGATTTAAATTTTTTCAAGACCCATAAAGAGGAACAGTGGATACTTCTTCATGATTTTAAAAATAGTGATCATAATGACATCTTTTTTCCTTTTCCCAAAAGATCCATGAGGTTCTCCTTTTCTTATTTTAGGCAGAAAATAAAGTAGGAAAGTGGCTGAAATAAAAACATCTTCCCCATCCATTCTGATGTGTTTGAGAGGTGGGGGAAGTACTGTCTTCGTAATTACACCCTTAGACAAAATTTTTAACTCTCTTACCATGTCTCTCATGACATGACCCCACTCACACCACTCACTCATTTATGAAGAGTCCCTCTCTGCTTCACATTCTGTTTTTGCTTTTTATCTCTTAATGACCATGGCAACAGAATATTAATGGACAGAATTTATGAATGCTAAGTACTAATAAACTAACTAATATCTGAGCTCAAAATCAGCACCTATAGAAAGCTTAGTTTTTCTAAATAATCCCATAAAACATGAACATTCACTAAAATAGTATATGTACAATTCAGTTCTATTTGCAGAGCTATTAACAAAGAGTTTCGTGTCAATGTTCTCACTCTGAACACTCCCTCTGCTAAGAGCAGTGCCTTCTTCTGACTTTTAAGGTGGAGTTGAGTCATTTAGAATCATTGTCATCCTAGAAGATTTCACCCTCGGTTCTCGGATATGCGGTCTTGGAAGAGTAGCCTGCCATATTATGGGTGGATCCACCTCTTCCATCTGAGGGCAAATCCAAAACCAGCTTCATTAAACTCACTCATCCTTTGTTTAGGAGAAATCATTGTCTGCCCTGCCTCCTTGTGAAGCTGTGCATTTCAGCACCCTCCATCTATTGATGTGGGCAGCCAAGTGTTGAAGCACCATTTTTCTTAGTAGCTGTTTGAAGGGGGCAGGCAGGAAAATCAATTTTCCCTGACATCAGACAGCAGCAGGATGAGGTATCACGATTCATCATTGTCCCTGTTTAGGGAAAATGTGGGAGAAAACGCTTCTCCTCTCCCTGCTTCACTCTCAAAACCAGTCTTAAAAGTACAGAACGCAATATACAGCACAAACAGAACAGATGACTGGGGATACAAGCATCATGGAGTCACCCTAGGACATTCAGCCAGATCAGAAATCTGAATGATTCAAACTTGCATTCCAGAGAAAGAGTGCCTCAGCTCCAGATCACCACAGTGAATCATACTTCAGTGCCACCTGCCTTCTAAGGCTGGGCTTTGCTTTTATAACCACACGAGTATTTGTATCCATAATCTCTGTTCCTTCAGTATTTAATTACTGAAATTGTGTCTTTGTTTTCTGAATTGCCACCTTTGCCTCCACTGTAGGAATGAGAATTTCAAATATCTCCCAATCCTAACTTCAGCTTTTCTTGTCTAAGTCTTCCCTGCAGAGTTTAGTTCCTCTGAATTACTGTATTCCGGTAAAATACTATTTATATTTATTTGATTAATTAATTAATTACTTTAGAAATTTCAGTGCAACTGACTCAACTCCCTTGGCTTCCATATATTTTTATATGTTTACCTGACTTTCACCTCATTTTACTGCCTTTTAGACCTGGATGAAAAACGTTCAAAAGGAAACACATAACAGCTTTTTAATCTTGCTTCACAGAGTTTGTTGTAAGTTATTCGGTCTCTTCATGCATTGGAAGTTGTTCTGGTAGGCTGCTTGTAAAATAAAACCAAGAAACTTTGCTTTGATGACTTTTCTTCTTGAGAAGCCAAATGAATTTGATTGAGATTCCACGTAGAAGTAAGCTCCTTGAGGGCTGCTTTGTGCCTCATATAAAAATCCAAGTTGATCTCAGAATATTTTTTCAGAGATAATACTTACTGTTGAGGACTTCTCTTGGAAAAGTCAGATGCTGAGATGGGAAGATAAATGCCAGACATGGTTGTTTACATGTTACACAGACTTAAATGCACACCACAGTATGAAGTGTGCATTTATTTTTTTCTAATTGTGTTAAATTATATTTAGAATGTCGTGCCATGTCAGCAGTGAGGACCTACCTACAATTACTTGTCTGTCTGAGGTGGGGTTTTCTCTATTCCAATATACCTCTCTGTAGGCGAGTTCAGCCACTTTTACCCTCTCTTAAGAAGAGTCAAGGTAGGTTGAAATGAAAAAAAGTCTTGGTTAAAGTCTTGCAATGAAAGTCACTTTTTCACAAATACTTTTCTCTGTAGAAAAAAGGATAAAAATAATCAAAAGCTATCTTCTAGAATTTTTTTTTTTTTTTTTTTTTGACAGACATAATTTAAAAGATGTTACAAGGGCCATATGTTTTGAGGAAGTGATTTTAAGGTTTCTAGGGTTTGGGGTTTTTTTTCAAGATAGCATTCTGGTTTTCTTATCTGACATGTACTTTGCTATTCAGAGTCACTGGGGACAACCTCACCCCTCGGTTTGGAGCCATGCTGCCAGTTGTGGCCTTCACTACATAGTTTCTTGTGGATGACTTGTATAAGACTGTGATCAAGAATTTTAAGGCTTCTGAAATTCTTGTCTTTAATGCTGGCTTTGAAATTTTTACAAAAGCCATGATTTAAAAGTATTGCAAATATAACTTATCAGGTCCAAATTATTCTTGCTTGATGAATAAAGTTATCATTATAACTTTAATTAAAACTTTAAATCATAAAATGAATTTTGATATATGTAGTGATCCATAAATCTTCAGTGGTATGAAACGAGCACTACTGGAGTTTTAGTGTAGTAAAGTACAAATCTGGTATATAAACTTTTCAACAAGAGAAGTGTCACAAAACAGAGATATTTTCCCCCCTTGTACTTTGAGTTAGTTTTAGATGATAAAATCCTCAAAACTACCAATACAAAGCACAACACTGTGAGGGCTGCTATGCAGGAAATTAGCTACAACTTGGCTACTTCTCAAATTATAATGCACTCCAAAATGCCAGCTGTGATATTCCCAGGAAATCTAATGTTCTACAATGCTGGAAAGCACATGTACAAAGATATTTGTTATCTCCTAGGTGTTATGATACAATCCTCACAAAAATGTCCATGTAAAACTAAGGAATGTCTAAAAAGTCATCAAGTAAACTAAGATGACTGAGTTAAAATGGTTGTCCAGGTCTCAGCAACTTCTGGAAAGGGGCATTTTGCTGCGCTCTTAAAAAAGAATACTTTGCTGCTTTCTTTCCTTTTCTCTTCCTGAACATTCCAAGTGCTTCATTTTCCTCTCCTGGTTCTCTGAGTAGGCTTAGCAGAGGCAACCCCCCATATTTCTATTCCAGAATTCTTTGATTACTGTTCCTTCACCACAGCTAAGAGAGACAATCAGGACAGGAAGAAGTAAAATAGAATCATGTGAAAGGTAAATATCTCTAGCTTATCTTTTCAGAGCATAAATATCTACACAGTCTTCTGAAGATACTTAATTTTTCTGTGTTCTGTATGAAAACAACTGAAATTTGGCAAAGTTCCTTTTTTTCCCCAGGCCCTTTCAGGTCTGAATTTTATTCTTTAGAGACATTTCTTGGTCACCTAGTTTAAAGTTCTGTCTGAACATAAAAGACATTGGTTACCTTTGAATGTTTTACTGCGAAGAGAAGTAATTCATTTTAGTGCATTTCCAGACAATATCTAGTATCACTAATCTTAGGCATGCAATTAAACTTATCATTACTTCTTTCTTTGTAAATTTAGTGAGATTTAAACAGAAACTTTTGATGAATAGTTCCTTGATATTTGGTTTTAATATGAATCAAATATTTTTATATATAATACATTGTTCTAAGGTAGACAATCTATAGGGATAGTTTTGAGATAGCTAGTAAACTTCTGAAACTTGTTTATACATTCACATATTTATGTGTGCTTTTGGTTCTAGGCTGAACTGAAGCCTCTCACCACTGCAGCCAGTTGTTTAAGATGGTTGTGCAACAAACTGTAAACTGTGACATAAAAACAATCTCCTTTGGGGTCTGGGAACTCCAGTTAAAGGAAATCTGCTGTGTTTTGCCCCCAAAAACCACAGTTTTGAATGATTTGCCTGTGTGCTTTTAGAACACTTTTGTGCATACACAGAAGATGTAGCACATGATGCAATGAAGTCAGTATTGACAGGTCTGATATGTCAGTTGTCTTCAACCAACTTGTTTAGGTGTAATAAGAGAATATAGGATTTAGGATCTCACCTGACAGGAAAAAATTCACCACACAGATATTTTGCTTCAAGCAATAAAATTTAACCTGAAAAATTGTGCCTAAACTGTTGTCACATAGAAATGTATATAAAGTTTCTGCTGAAGGCCCAGCCTCTTTACTCTTTTAAGGATTGATTCTGCTTGTGCAAGTTATCTGTAATTTTCACAGGTAAATCAAAGTTCAGAAACACGGGAAAAAATAAGAAAACTCTCCTGAGATATTGTAGTACCTGGGGACATGGTGTGGTGATTTGTGTCTCTATGTATAACTATGCCAAAGAAAATATCCTACATATTTATGAAAGCACCAGAGTCAGGTATTAAACACACTTCAGTGTGTTTTCTGTATTTCTTTATACATTCTCATTGGCATAAGTGCTTTTATTACCTGCTCATATTAATGTGGAAGGTCTTTGGAGTGTCTCAACTTCAGAGAATAAGAAAAGACAGCAACAGTGACTGTCATGAAACACAGAAATCATTAAGAAATTTTTTTGAGGGTAAACTTTGAAGTCGCCACATTTTACACCAGGTGTTGTTTTAAAGGATGCCATTTGTCTTGAATTGCAATTGGGGGTCAGGATAAAAAAAGTGCTACTTCCCTCTCTTTAGATGTTATTCTTAGGTCCAGTCCTAACCTCTTTCATGAAAGTCTAGTTCCATTATTCATTGCCTGTATGTTTGCTTATTGAGAGTTATTAGTAATATTCTGGGCACTGTCACAACCTGTTGGCTCAAAATTAAATTGATGCAGAGCTTCTACATTAGCAGATACATGTGGTGAACATACCAGTAAATTTCAAAATTGTGATAATGGATTAATTTATATTTATTAATAGGCTGGCTCACCATGATCAGTAATAAATTCTTTGGGATCATGAGGTTAAAGGGTTGAGAGTTTTGCTCTGTGTTTTGAAGATGGCAAACTTCTGCTGATGGAATATTCAGAATTGACAGCCTCCCGGTAAGAAATTCAAACATAGCAAGAAGTCTGTAGTCAAGCTCAGGCTCAGGTTTTATATTTGATCTTGCATGGAATGCAACATCTATATTTACAAGACAAGATGGCCAAAGAAAACTGAGACTGAAGACAGCCAAAGAGCCTGAAATTTCTGTGTAAGTCTGCTCAAGGTCTAATATTTTGTGCTGACCACAGAAAAACAGAAAAATACTGCAGCATTTCCTTTTCCAGTCTTCTGACTTAGCTTGACATCATTCATCCCACAGTGCAGGTCCCTTAATATTGTTATTTTTTAACTAAATTGGTTTAGATATGCACAGGAACAGGTGAATCAGATGCAAATCATTTAATTCATGAAGCCTGTCCGGAAATTCCATTCAGGTTCTTCTCTTGACATAAGAAGTTATTATGTAGAAGTATCAACTGATGTGGTTTATACTGAATTAGGATTTAAACATGTTCTGACAAGCTAATGACATATAATCAACTGGAAATCAGTTAACTGATTCCAGTCCAGTGCCAGCTGTAGGAGAAGGGAATACAGGTGACCTTGCCCCTGACAAGTAACAGCTGTGTTAATTACCCAATACAGCCTCACCCCTGACAAGTCACAATGCTATCCAATAAAGGTAAGTGTGAGAAAAGGGGGGTGGCTTAGCTAGTGAGGAGAGATCAGGAAGGAGGAAGAAGAAACTTTAGGAAGAGGGAATGAGAGGATCATGAAGAAGGATCCTGGGGAGAGAGAGCTGTAGCCTTGCCTACGAGACTAGACGCTGCCAAAGGTAAAGGAAGAGTCTTGACTCTCTGGCCTGCTGGGATAGTTCTGCTTTTATTCTTAAGTCCTGCTCAGCCTGGAGACCCTACCTGATGGAAAGCCTAAGCCAGAGAGTGCTGGCCCCTCCCCCACCGTGGGGCCCTAGACAATACCCAGAGGCATTGCCCAATCAGTGGTAAAACAGCATTAGGTTACATCTAATATGTGAGGGGGGTGTGCACAGCTGAGCGGGGACAGATAGAAAAGAACATTACAGATATAAACCCAATTAATGCACCACAACAGAGAGTCACTGCTGTGAGGTCAGTCTGAGTCTGCAGTTAGAGTCTGTTGTTGGAACCTGCAGTCACAGTCTAGCTGGGTGAAAGCCTGCAGTCAGAGTCTGCAAACATACCTGCAGTCATAGTTTAGCAGGAAATAACCAACAGTCAGAGGCTGCAAGGGAAACCTACAGTAGGAGCCTGCTGCAGCCAGAGTCAGTGAATAGTTGGAGTGAGGATAAGCTGTAAACAGGATTAAACCAGGACACTTTTCATGCTGTGATGAACAAGAAGTCTGTGTCTTGGCTCAGTTCTACTCTCTAACAAGAGAGCTGCTGAAACACCATCAGTACAGCAGATACATCTCACATGACACTTACAACATTTTAGTGGACTTACCACGTTCTAAATACTAGTTTCATAAGAAATGCCAAAAATTTTTAGACAGGCACACATTTCTTTATCCCCTATATACATGTCTTACATCAATAGTTACTAGTATCCCCACTTTTTTTTGTGTTTCCCTGCTTGCCTACCCTGCTGGAGATGGCTTTGCTCCTGCTTTCTGCAGTTCCCTCTGTTGAACTGGGGAGTCTTCCTTCCACTACACCCTGTTTTGTGGTTTTTACTTCATTTCATCTCATCTCAGTACATTTGGCTGTAGCCATTCCATTTTGAAATTTTCTGATTTTTTCAATTGCATTTTACTTGCCCATATCTCTTTGACAGAGTGTTTGTTCCACTCTGGTCTCTGATTTCAAGGTTTCATTTCATTTTGTTTTCTTTCTAAAGGAATTTATTCCTTTCAGGAAAGGGAATTAAATCTTGCAATTTCCATGAGGATTCATTGGTCAAGCTTGGGTCCATTTCCCCACACTTTTTGTCATCCCATTCACTTTTATTGTTTTCATTTGGTGTTGGAATTTACCCTTTTTAAAAAATATTTCTTTTCTTCAAATTCTTCTATGTCTTTGTTTACATTTTTTCTCTGATTTTGGTGCTCTGATGGGAATAATTTTAGCAAGTTTTTATGCTTTTTACTTAATTTCATTTAATCTCATTAATTTAGTTGTAACCAGTCCATTTGTAAATTTTCTAATTTTCTTTTTATATTTTATTTTCTCATATATCTTTGTCTGCGTGTTTGTTCCAATTTCTTCTCTGATTTTAAGATTTCATTCCCTTTCCTGAAAGGAAGAATTTCCTAATGTAGCAAACTCATGACAACAATTGAAATTAATGGAGCAGTCATTATTACACATATAAGTTGCCCACAACACCTATTTATAGACCTCAAACCCGTGTTGAAATTAATTGCTTCCATCAGATTATTTTTTTTGTTGTTGTTTTGTGGGGGTTTTTTTTGTTTTGTTTTGTGTTTGGTTTGGTGGTTTTTTTTGGTCTTGGTTTTTTTTTGGTCTTGTTTTGTTTTTGTGGTTTATTTTTTTGTTGTTGTTGTTTTTGTTTTTACCTTTTAACATGGAGTATACATTTATGAAACCCACACCCAGTTTTAAGTTTTGAAGAACATGGGCAGTTTTTGTTGTAATCCATCTGTCATCTCCTTTAAAACTGTTTTCATAACCTTTATCATTACCATTGCAATATATACCTTGTTATGTTTCTACTCTGTTTTTTTTACACTACTTTAAGCTCTACTCATAATTTCCACTGTAGTGTTTAGACACAAAAACTTTTAAAATGGAATTTGCATAAATATTTATTGTTTGTGTTTCAGGGTTCAACATTATTTGACAGATTCTCTGACACAATAACATAATAAACATATA
Organism: Hirundo rustica; assembly: GCF_015227805.2. Taxonomy (NCBI): domain Eukaryota; kingdom Metazoa; phylum Chordata; class Aves; order Passeriformes; family Hirundinidae; genus Hirundo; species Hirundo rustica. Next base: position 40,776,540 of record NC_053450.1, read on the forward strand.
CCAAAAGCATTGTACAGGTATTCTGAAATAATTTTTCTCGTAATATCAGTATTTCAAGTTTATAATGCCAAAAAAATCTTTGTTACAAGTGGAGTTTTTAAAGATTTAATTAAATTAAGCTATTTTCTCTGCACTTTTCTAACGTCACTAGGTCTAATTTTAAAATGCAGTGCTTCAGTAGTTTCAAAACCAACCATTCTCATTAAACAGAGCTTGTCTTGATGGGGCTGCATTGCTTGTTTTATTTTCTCCCTTTCACATTAACATATTTCTTTCAAGACAAAGCATATTCTGATTCAGCCTCCAAGCAACTGAAATTTAGCTTTGAGCAATTACTGGCTAATCCAAAATGCAATAATACTACATATCCTGGTGTATTGAGTGTCTCAAAATTCTGCAAGGATTTATTTTAAGAGGTTAATTTATTTGATTGTTAAAAAATGTTTTTGTAAGGCAGAGCAATGTGTTATGTTAAGAATCTTTGAAAGCAAGTTGAATAATTCCAGAGTTTTTATCCCCTTTTTTAAAAAAATACACATCTGTTCCATTTGATCCATAAAATGAAGGGGGTTTTCTGTATAAGAAAAACTGACTTTGTTATGTCTTCAAACATAAAAGTATTGACTATTTTCCAATGTTATCATTGATTTTTTCAGAGAATATTATTCTCTGGAAGACAAGGGGAATACAAAATAATTTTTAGGCTATTAAACTCAGTGTGATGACTACAGGGAAGTTTCTGAACAACTCACATTAACAGGACTTATTTTGCTTTCTACTTTTTCTACTTTCTGTCTCACAGTCTTCTTTCTTTCCTGTGTTCTTCAGTCCAGGTTTTTAGAAATTACAGAGATATGAGTTTCAACAGCTGCCAGAACAACAACAACAACTATCTCTAGTTTACCCTGGATAAGTCCAAGTGCTGAACTATTTGTTTGAGTTCATGTATTGCTGTCAACACAGCTGTTCAACACTGCAGTGTTTCCTTACCTTGGTTTATATCACTCTTGGGGCTGGTTTGTAAATGTTTCAAGATGTAGTGCAGTTTCAGTCCATTCTGTGATGTATTTAACCAAACTGAGCTATACTGTATTGCTGGAGAAAAAATAATGCTAAATTTTATTTGGCAACTCAGAGCAATCCAGCTGCAAAAGTGGTGGAGACGTGAATTGCGAGGCATTGCTCTGAGAGAAATCGAATTTAGAAATGTCTGCATGCTGAGTGAATCCAGATCCTTTATCTTTGAGGACTGTAAGTTGTTCCATCAACAGAAGTTTATGTAGAAATTACTAATGATGAAATTTGATACCTGTGGTAACACAAATCACCCATGTAGCTGAACTTCTTTTGTCTTAAAACTATAGCAGCATTCTTTCTTATGACGGCAGCCATAAATGGCTAAAATAAAACGCTAGTCCCATAAGAAGTTTAGAAATTTAATGGAAAATAATTCATCTTTGCCACATCTAAATTCCTAGAACAAAATCTTTTTTTCTAAGAGGGAAACTTAGAAGCTCAAAATTTGTATTTATCTTCTTGGAAGTTTACTTGGGATTTTCTTGCACATTTCCTTCCATGTACATCAGTGAAAGCCCAATATCCCTTAATTTTAAGTCTGTTTTCTATGATGTGGTATGGAGTAGAAACTCCTCTGTGCCAGCCCATTCATTTCAGAACTAGTTCTGTGTTGATGAGAGAGCAAATGGTCTAGACAACTTTTCTGATAAATGTGATTTACAGGATGTGAAGGCAAAGGGTAATTTAAATTGAAGAAATGGTATTCTTGTGTCTCCCTCTTGTGGTACGAAGATATGTTGACCAGAAATTGTTACTCGGAACCCTCAGAAAAGAGCACACCACTTCATGATTTCGGGTTTGTTAATTGCTATTATTTTTCTAATGTTTGTGTTCCAAATTTTTGTGCTCTTTTAATTGAAATATTAAGAATTCTTTTAGAGGTCCAGGGACATTTTTAAGTTAAAATTTTGGCCAGATTTTTTAAAGAAAACACTGCTATGTAGCTGAATGTAAAAAGTGCCCAAAGACAATAAACAGTTTGTAAGTGCCAAGCCTATTGAAGCTGTTGTACAACAGGAATTGTAGTTCAGAGGGAAGCGAAGGCACAAAGCTATCCTTCAAACATGAGCTAATAGGCACACAGAATTTAACAGCAGCAAACTCTAAAACCACTAAATGACTTCTGTCCTTGTAAGGCACTGATTAGGACAGAATAAGCACACAACCAGAGCATTTAGTGTAGTCACAGAGTTTTAGTCTCTCATTTCAAAATAGAAAACAAAGTACTTGAGGTGCTGTTTTGTTCCAGACTTTAAATACTACACAGAAATCAAGGGAAAACTCCCTTTCTATTCTATTTCTGTTTCTCTAATTGCAGTCCTACTGAGTCACTAGTTCTCTTATAACCTGAGAAAAGATATATTCTGTAACCTGACCCAGAAGGGATACTCCTGGGAACATTTTCTATGGCTGTGTGGCAATGTAGGGGATTTTTGACTCTATGAGATAAACAGAAAGAATGAGAGATGGGCTTCAAAACACTATCTTCTAACTACAGCAGCAAAGGTCTGAAGCTTGTGTCCCAAGTGAATGCTTTAATCACAGATCTTTAAAGCAGACAAATATCATCTTGTCTGCTGAATAAATATCATAAATAGAATAGTTTTTTAACAGAAGACAGTGATAATAAGCAAGTACAAGATTCCTGAGCAGATAGTTAAAGGCATTCCAGAAATCTAAGCAACACTTCCTTAGTATGTTGAAGCATACTGAATATTTCTTAGTGTGAAGTATAGATTTGAAAGCAAGAGTAATGCCTACAAGGGAAAATATCTTATTTGCAAATCAAACATAAAACATTTGCACACCTGTCAGACAAAGAGGAGGAAAAAATTTCCAAGATGCTAGAAGATTTCTGTGAAATGACACACCTGGTCAGAGAATCGGTTTTCCTCATTCAGAACTTGGTAAGAGACTAGATAGTTTAATTTTGTCCCTGGTAAGTTACGCTTTCTCAATCTTGTACACAAGAAAGATGTTCAAAATACTGTTTGAAATACTATTTTGAATGCTTAAAAAGAAAACCAGGCAGAAAGTATGCTAGAGTGGCGGTATGCCAGGTATGAGTCAATAGAAAGAAAAAATGATACAGCACCTACATAAATCAGTGTAGACATTGAATTGTGCCTAGGGTTTTTTTTGTCATTATATGGGATTGACATTTCTTCCTTATCTATCCTGATGGTATGTGAAGTCTGATTTAGAGATGCTATAGGCAATTCCTTTATTCGTGTTCTGTATTTTTGCTAGTAAAATTACAGTGCAAGTGCAATCTGTGCAAAATCTTATATTTGGTCATAAAGAATGCCAAACAAAGCAGAGAATAAAAGTTATATTATGATTGAAACAATATAATATAACAAGTATTAATAATATAACAAATATTTAGCACTATTTCTTTAGGAAATTTATTCAACACTTAGTCTAATTCTGTCCTACAGAAATTACTAGAATTACTTGCAGACATGCAAGGCAAAAATTTCAGGTGGGCTCCAAGATCCTAGGTTAGCATTTAAGAAATGTATTTGAACTTTTAGGTGGAATATAGCGATCCAAAATAACTGGTGGGCACTAAGCAATGAAATCACTGAGTTGTTCGCTTTCCCACTATTAGAGCTAGAGAGCCAACTGTTCCACTGTGACTGGGAAGCTAAACTGGTACAAAATTTGTACCTGTCTCCACTGGGTGGCAGCCCAAGCTCTTCTCAAACTTGAAAGCAAGAGCTGAAAAAAACCCAGCATCACCCTCACTTATCCACACTTTGTAAACCTCTTGAGACTTTTCTGTACATCTAGTGAGTCAGGTGTTGGCCACTTCAACCTCAGGGACTCAGAGCAAGATGCTCTCTTCTACTAATGGCTCTCCAAAGAAGCAGTTTCCATATTGTTCTTAATTAGATCATAATTAGTTCACACAAACTCTTTTTTTAAAGTGAGGATTCTGAAATGAACACCTTCACTGTGAACACTCTACTCACAAAATTCCCTGGAGACATCTAATGGATTTGAGTAGCTTATCTGGAAATTGAGGGGAAACCCAGGCACACTGTGCCCCATACAGCCTTGTATTTTAAAGCACACTGAGCAAAGTGAAATCTTTACCTCAGTGAGAGGACAGTACTTTTGATCTGCTGTCCAAGGAGGCTCATGCCTGTGATTGCAGTCATCACTGTTGTCTGTTCAGCCGTAGCCTCTGCAAGCCTCACAAGTGGTGAGTCTCTCTGGCTCTGCCTCCCATGACACTCACTGGTGAGGGATGCATTGCTAGGATTCCTTCTTCCAGCCAGCAGGAAACATGGGTCTCATCAGCTTCAGGTGAAATTGCAGTGTTCTGGCCATGCCACATAAAAAGTGAGTTTTCTTAGGTACTGGAAGTCTTTCTGTACTTTCTGTTGGATACAGTTTCATCTTTCTTTCTTTTGACGAATTTTAATGGACTTTCCAAGGAGTTGCTTGGCCTCACAGCATATATCATAGTTTAGTCACTGTTTCACTAAAAAACAGTATAATACAAGAAAGAATATTTTATAGGACTCTGGTGTGCAAGCCATATTCTTTTCAGTAGAAATCTGTTAGTTTAATGTGTGTAACCTTGGATTTTTTTCAGACACTTTCAAAGATACCTTTAGGAAAAAATATACTGTTTTTCTTCAGTAAGCAAATAAAGTAATGTATCCTTTCCTTTTCCATGGAGTGGCCCAGTAAACTGGGTAACACTGAAAAAAGACCCTGGCTTGGAGTTTGCCCTGATCTCAGAATCACAAGTCAGTATGCTAGCAGCTTCAGAGCTTTGTCATGCAGAAAGATACATTGCATACCACTTTTCAAAGTCTTTTGAATCTCCTAATCTCCAACTCAGGACCCGAGAGATTTAGGAAATCAAACCCAGGCAAAACTTACCTGTTAAGGAAAAGGATAGTCTCTGAAGAATTTATCTGTGCCTTAATCTATAACCCTTACATTAAGTTTAGTGTCTCAGTCTGAGAACCTATGAGTCCTTGAAAAGTTTTCAGTAGTTTTTCCTCTAAATGTTTTCAGCTCAGTTTATTTGGAGGTTGTCACTGAAATGAGTGCTTCATATCATAAAACACCTGAAGGAAAATGAAAGCTATCTTTAGTTTCACAGGAAGAAATTTCAGTTCTGAAACAGAGGTGTTTCTAAAAAAAATGTCTTTGGGAGTTGGATCATTTTTTGTTGTTGTTGTTGCATCAAAGCCACAATGAAAATATCTTCTTGCATTAGTTTCTTTCTTGTTTTTAAAAGATGGTAAGTATCAAAGGGTTCTGCAACCCTTTTGTGATGTAGCCTGTCCCAGAGTCCAGTGGCTCTGATGTAGCTGGTTGTAGCCCACCAGGAGAGGTACAGGTCTTTACATTCCCTCCTCAACTGCACAGGAGATTTATTATATTCAAAGCAGAGATTCATCATTCCTAATGTCTAGGGGTGGTGTCACGAGCTGTACAAAACTCCAGCCAGAACAAATCACAGACAGGAAAGGTCACCACGGACATGCCATCAGTGGCAACTCTGCCAGCCCTTTACTGTTAATGCTGAAGCTCATTTGGCAACATTTACTCAGATTTCCATGAGTTACCTGGGGGTTTGTGATCATGTCTGTGATGGTGATTACTGACAGAACTTTCAGACAATAGGATTTCAACCAGTGACAATTTTTTTGAGAAACTTATTTTGAGAGTAAGACCCAGACTGTAATATTTGCTTCTAAAGGAAAGGAATGTGAATATGAACCTCAGCTTTAGCTGCAGATATTTTAACGTCACTTGAAACATCTACCAACCAGACAATTTGCTCAATATCTGCAATGAAATAATGTAACACACCAAGAGGAAGACTAAGCTTTCTGTGCCTGTTGCTTTGTAACATGTTATGCTGCCAAAGGGTCTTCTGGTCTTCTCTGGAAACAACCTGGTCTCTGCCTGCCCCACTGGTGGGTCTCTGTCCCTCACCTACCTCATGAAAGAGGTCTTTCACAGTTAATTTTTGGGAAGTGCTTTGCAATTACTTCCTGACAGATGCCTAAATATGGGCTGTGGTTAGTACAATGGAGTAACTAAAATGACCTTTACAGATCTGTTTTTGCTGTAAAAACCTCTCCTCTCAGTGTGCTCTGCTTTAATGTTCTCATCTTCTTCCCATTTAATTGTCATCTCATACCTTTTGTTTCTTTTCATTGACCCTTCTGGACAACTGTTTTTGGGAAAGCCTTTTTATTTATCTCTCTTCCCTTTCTCTCTCTTATAGATACCATCTTCCTTTAAAGAGCAGGCTCTCCCTCCCTCAGCTAAGTATTATCTTGGCAGGCAACTGGAGAGGAGGAGTCTGCTTTAAAAGGCTCTGAAATTGTGTTGTTAAAAAAATATATAAATAAAGCAACAAACCTTTTAATAGGGCTTTGAACAATCATCCCTTTCATTCCTTTATGGCCTTTTGTGCTTCTGGCTTTTTTATTATTTAGTGTGCTTCAAAAAAAAAAAAAAAAAATCCAAATGTTTTATGTTAAGCCATTAAGAGTTTATTTGGGTTGAAAATAAATAAATAAATGTGATGCTAGCAGTTGGGACTGTGAGCACATGCACAGTTGCCTGGCAGAGGCAACCTATAGGAGGCACATCAGAAGGCCAGAATAAGCTTCAGTAAAAGACCAGAACAAAAGCATCAGCAGCATTTGTTTCTGGTTAAGTACTTTTGCATGAGCCTGACTACTGGAGTGGTTTACCACTCTTATCCAGCTTTTATCTGTTTCAAATTCACCTCAGTCCCCTCAGCCCTCTCTACAGAATCACTCCAGACTGTAATTCATGGTAATTACATAGAACAGGAGGAAGCACAGGATTTTTAAAAATCTTTCTTTGTTTTATTTTTAAATCACCTGATAGGAGCATGTGACTAGTTTGTATACAGTGTTGCTCCTGGAGTTATGAGATACACGTTTTATCCACGACCTGCCTGATTTTTTTGTGTGCATTTTGATTTATTTTTTAAAGTGATGGGTATATTTTTTGAATAGCCAGAAACAGCATTTTGTTCATTTTTTTTTTTCTACCTCCTTCCATTTCTGTTTACCAGCTTTGCCTGTCATCCCCAGAGAATTCTGTATCAGGCTGGTGACTACAGCTAGGTGTATTCTCTGTGCATAATTAGTATCAATCTTTCTTCATCTCAGTTCCCTGGTGGAGCTATTTGGGAGAGAGAGAAGAGTTTTTGGCATTAAACACATTATTAGGCTCACATCTTAGCTCCCATGTGAGCGATTTGGCAAATTAATTTCAAAACTTAAACTTCCTAACCCTCTTCCTCCATGAGACTGAAGTATATGGCAGTTCTTGAAAATCACACATATTGACTGCAGCTGGTCTTGTTAAATTAATAGAGAGCAATAAATAGATAGGAGGAACTTCTAATCTGAGCCTAACTTTGCTGTCTCAGTTTTGAGACTCATGAATAAAACAGCCTGATGATCCCTATGAAGTTGAATGGAGTCACTGACAGTCCAGATCTTAAAAATTTAGAGAACTGTCCATCTCTAGAAAGAATTCAAAGGAAGGACAGCGCCTAAAGGACAGCCTTCAATGAGTGCCATTTTGTGTGTGGGACAAAGAATGACAGGTTGCAAAGGACAAAAAGACCTTCTGGCACATATAATCTCAGTTGCATCAAAGAACAGAAATCCATAGCATTAGACAAGAGAACAGGAAACTCACTCTAACACAGCAACATCTCCACTTTTTGATATCTTATAACAGTGTCGCTGATTTTTAGGAAATCATAGAATATCCTGAGTTGGATGGGACCCACAAGGATCAGCAAAGTTTAAAAACAAAAACAAAAAAAAAAAAAAACAAAAAAACCCCAAAAAAACCAAAACAAAACAAAAAAAACCACAAAAAAAACAACGCCTCTTGGAATTATATAAAGGAGTATGATCTGAAGACAATTTTAATTGCTAAATTCCTTTTACTCATGTAGTTTGGTAGATTTCCCTATAAAAGTAAAGTGTACCTTTCAAAATTTTGTTACAGGATCAGGAACAAAAAAAAATTCATCAGATGCTTGGACTTGAGAGGCTTAATGTTTTATCGACCCAGTTCTTGTGTAAAGTCTTCTGTATGCTGGTTCCAACTTATTCAAAATAGATACTAGAGCTTAGAAAAAGCTTAAGAGGAAGATGTAACTAAGGTTTTCCCGGTCCATAAAACAGGGATTATAAACTTTCTGACCTCATAGTGATATGTGAAAATAATGAATTTACTGCATTCTGCAGTATTTTTGTAGGCAGGGTATGTGTCCCTGAGATAAAGAAAATTAAGTGGAAAATTATATGTATACTTTTCTATAGTACATTACTAATTTTAATGAAATGAGAATAACTTATACTGTAAAACTGAAATAGAAAAAAAAAAAAAAAAGCAGTGGGAAACTTCCTATTGGCTTTTTAAAGTTTAGACTGAAAAGCAATAAAAATTGTATAGTATCTTCAGCTATTATGGACAGGTGAAAGCTCACTTGATATCTCTAGATAGCTGCTTTTGGAGAATGGTATGCTTCACAAGACACAGCTCTAACCACAACCTGGTTGATTGTTGGATACTGAAAAGCAATCATATTTGTTTTTAAAATCCCAAGTTACTTGGATAATTTTACTTATAAGATCATTCACCATTAGTATTTTAGAGACCTTATTTTCAAGTTTGATGAAATAAATGTATCTAGGTATCTTAAGGGTTTATGTATTTCTAGAAAACCCTCACATTTTAAAAGCTGTACTTTTATTATCCAATTATTGGTTATGGACCATTCAGCTATTGAAGAATATCAGCAGATGAATGTGCTTCATGCCATACCTGGAATGATACTTATTCCTGGAATATAGATTTGGAATAACCTATGTCATTAATGTATAAACTTTTATAAAGGTGCAGATCAAGACCCCATTAAAAAAAAATAATTCCGACTTGAGTTTATTTTACAACATATCACTATGTTTCATATTTTCCTTTCACAAGCTTATATTGCAGGTGTTTCATAATACCTGTCCTTTAGACCTTTGAAAACATGTCAAAAAACTATTTACTTAAGAACTGTTAAGGAAAAAAATATCAAGCATGGGAAGGGATACCTTGGAGATTAAGAAGTGAGGTTGGTTTGGACTGTGTGGCAAAAGCAGGATTCCAGGGCTGGTCTGACAGTTAAAGAATGAAATTACAAAAGGACTGATGAGAACAATTATTTATCCTCCCAAATCTGGAAACATTTGTCTGTGATTTATTGTAAGTATAAGGAAAGGCGCTGGAGCAGCTTGGTGTGAGTAGAGGCCAGTGGTCAGTACGGGAAGTGCTGGATCTGTATGGTCTCTTCCTACAGGAGGCTGAAAAAAACCTTTCGGCTTCTCTGCCAAGGTGTGGCTTTGTAACTAGTGAGCTATGAACTTACAAAGAATAGATGAATTTAAAATAGTATTTTAAATAAATAAAATAAAATAATTAATCTGGGGTTTTTTTCTGGTCTTGAAGTAGAGTAAGTCACTAAGTTTGTCAGTTTCTGTGATGAGTCTGGGAGATTCTGAACTACTGCTACTTAACTGAGCTCCAGGGTTCCAAATCTAGATCTTCTGAAAGAAAATAAAGGTTATGATGAGGAATATCCTGTGCAAGGACTATAGCAAATGCACTCAATAGACTAAGAAAGACTGAAGTCCTGCTTCAACCCGATAAGGCAAATAAAGCATAATGTTAAGACAGAGAAAGAGTAACACCCGCCACCTCCTCCTCCTCCACTGCACACACACAACTTGTTTACAAAAGTGCCTTGTAGTGACTGCTGGTGGTGTCACTCTGTCCCATGCCCCAGAGCTATCACCGGGCCTCATGGGAGATGTGACTACAGCGTCGGACATGGGACTGTTTGTTCACTCACTTTCTGTGAAGAGAGTTTTGAACTGTGTTTTGAATAGACAGCATTTTCTTTGTGTGGTTGGTAAATAACACAGAGCAAAGTTAGTCAGCAAGTTGCATAGCTTCTGCATTCTGATTCTTTGGAGCCCTTTTGTACCAAGCTTGACAGGATGTTTTTAACAGAATGTGACCTCACTGGGATACCAGAGGTAAGGAAAAAAGTTATTGGGGCTGTTGTAGAATATTTTGCACAGAGCTGACCGAAAGCACTGCTTTAAAATGCCTTTTGGAAAGAAGATGGTCTCATGGCGATCCAGTCAACACCTTGTTCAGTGAAAATCAATGCCTTTCGCTCCTTCGTAAGTTATAGGAAGTCTCAACGAGGTTTTCGATTTCCCACATGTGGAAAAAGAGGCTGATTCGCAGATCTCAGAACGGTTATGTACTTGCTCATTGAGCAAAGGCCCAGTTCTAGTGACAGAACATCCAAATGTTTTCTTTCTAACGCAGCACAGAACAGGCAGATCAGATCCAGTTGTTCATCCAAGTCCTGGAAGCCGCAGCGTGAGTCTCGGAGCCGTGGCAGACCCAGGGAGACCAGGCAACAGCAACCTTGAGGACACCCATCCTCAGTCACCGGGCGAAGGTAAGAGGAAAATCCTGGCAAAGCAACATCACCGAGCTCTCTGGGCAGGACCGGCAGTGGGTTTTCATCGCGGACGGCGAAGCTGCCGTGCCGGGAGGCAGAGCGGAGGGGGTGCGGTGCCCCGGGGGCTGCGGGCGGTGCGGGCTCCCCCTCTCCTCCCTCTGCTGGCCAGCGCGGGGGGACCGGCACCTCCGGGCTGCTGGGGAGCCCCGACCCTCCCCGGGGGCTGCGCCGGCCTCTGGGCGCCGACAGGATGGACTGCTGCGAGCTTCTGCTGCGCTAAAAGAAGGGAGAGAAATAGGAGCGTTCCGCAAGTCTGAGAACATGATTTGAAAAAGAAAAAAAAGAGGATGTGCGAATCAGATATTTGTGCAGTATAAAATATTGTGATTCATGCTGAATAGCTGAGTGATTTTTTTTTTTTTTTTTTTTAATTTTTTTTAACATTCAGGATCTAGAAAGGTTTTTTTTTTTTTATGGAAAATAAAATAAAAAAAATGTATTATTACACAAAATAGCCTAATGAATAATAAGGATCTTGCTGTTCTGAAATTGAATTAACAATATGTTATCTTTACTATCTATGTCAACAGAACAGCAAAGCTTCATTGTTTTTGTGGTCAGCAGTTGTAGGGACAGTATAGGTGACTTAAAAATTTTAAAAGTTTGTTTGGAGTCACTGGTGGAGCAGTGAGAGGAAATTCTCATGATTTGTAAAACTGTTATTCTTGCTTCAAGAATTTCATAACAAAGAGATCTAAAAATACGGTTTTAAAACTGGAAAATTTTGGGTTTTGCTGACAGCAAAAGTGTTTTTTGGTAAATGAGGATGGAAAAGTTTGCTCATTTACTTATGACTAACTAAAGTTGCTTTTTACTGTAAAGCACAAAAAGAACTAGGGCTTTGTTTTTTCTTGTGATCAGCTAAAATATGGATGGTGTAAACTTCATTTAGTTGTATAAAAGATGTAGTGAGTTCATCACTCCTCCCAATAAAACAGGATAATGACTTTGGTTTGACAAATCATTTACAGTGATACTTTTATATTGCCAAGCCTGCTACTGTACTGTACATCGGTGTGTGGTTATAAAAGCTGCAAAATCTCCGCTAATTAAAGACAATATTTGTACTGGAGAACCTTCCAGAAGTTCTGTGAGGCAGAAATATTTCAAATGGGGATGATTAAAGATGTTAAATTTATATTCACAACTTTGGTATTTGTGTTGTAATAGTACTTCTGATCTTTGTCATAGGTCAAATTTTTGAAATTGTGTAATAAACCCCAAGATTTTATAAAGTAAACATCTAATTATGGCACGAGATAGCAATTTAAATAAAAATATTTAAAAATAATAATAATAGTGTTAAGACAGAGTTTTCAGATTTAATATGTACCTACAGCTGCAGATGTACTGCAAAGTACTGCCGCTAATAGGTGTTAGCTCGATCTTTTTATGACCTTCAGTCAGGGAGAAGTTAGTAGGGTGGGATGCAATTTGCTTCATCCCTGAATTTGAAGAAAAGAGAGCAAAAGTTCAATGAAAGTAGATTGTTTCATACTGATGAAACCTGAAGTGGAGACACCAGTAGAGGTCAGTGCAGAGTGCTGAAATGGAAGGAGAGTGCCAAGGCTTTGTGTATTTATGCTCTCTACTTTTGATCTTTAACTTTTCCTTTAAAATGGGGTAAAGGCTTACAGTGGCTTAAAGCCAATATTTCTATCCTCTTTAAAATATAGATTAAACATACTCATAATATGATAATGTCATACTGCTAAAACAGATCAATTTAAGCAACAAAACACGTTTTGTTGCATGCTATAGCTGGAAACCTTATTTGGTGGAATTGTTATTGAAACCAATGTGTAATACTTATTACATGTATTGTACTGATAACTACATCTAGCTGATGGCTATGTAGCAAAGAAAGAAAGGAGGAGAAAGTACAATTTTTAGGGAACATGTTTTCAAATATTTGAAGTTAGAGTAACAACAGAATTTTTCTCTTGCAGGTAATTATCATTATGTGGCATTTTAAAAGTTTTTCTTTGTGCGTATACATAGATAAGCAGGGGGTTGGAGGGAGGCAAACAAACTCTATATAAAGTTGAATTATCTTTTATTTCTCTTTTTAAAGCCATTGTTTGCTCATGGTTTCCTTTTGTGATTTAAAGCAAGGAAAAGAATCACTGCCTATAGTCTGTGCATGAAAAGATCCTTCAATATATATTACCTGCAAAATCTCCTCTCTAAATAGCTTCTGTTCAAGCTGGTTTCTGTGGATCTAGAAAGAGCAACCTGCTTGTCCTCATTCTATTTCCTTACACTTTAACTAAGTACTTTGAAAAGTAGATTGCTATTGAATTATTATTGTTACATATCAAGGAATTGCAAAAGGATTATCACCAGATAAAAGGGTTTATGTTTTACTTTGATTCTAATACCAATTCACATCTACCGTCTATGATGTTAGGGAGAAATTTCCTGTACCTTTAAAGAGAGTAGAGCCACACAGTAAATATTCTTGAAAATCCTCTTCACTTGTTCTGCTTACCTTTCATGTGCTTATTTAAATTGATTATGGAGGCATTGGAAAAAATCCTACACCTTTGAAAACCATACTTTCTTTTCATTTGCTTTATTATGCTCTTAAAAATGACAGGAACAAGACAGAGACTCTGCAACCCTTCCTCACAGGCACTTCATGTGCTGTGTGCCATGAGTGTGAAGGGCTTTAAAGGGAGAATTACTGAAGGGGAGGGATTCTCTGCTACCTGTAGCAGCTATCAGAAGTATAAATTGAGGTGGGAGGGAGAGAGATGTTATAAACTGCTGTTGCATATCTGACCCGTGATATATTTTTGCTACAATCCTCTGCATAACATCACACACAGGTCTTCCAGGTTTTCATGTCAATATCTCCCTTTATGCATGTAAGCATAAAGTGGTGGCTTTGCTGAAACCAATGAAGTGCTCCTGTTTGAATCAGTGGTGAGACCAGAAGGTCTACAGGCTTGTTCCACCTTTTTTTTTTTTTCCTGAGGCAAAGAGAACTTAGAAATAATCTCATTTCTTTCATAACACAGGATCCAATATAATAGAGTGGCATACAACTGATGGTAAATCAAATGGAAATTTCCAGTGTGAGTCCAAATTTTTACCAAACTTTGTATTTCATTCCTCTCAATTCAGTTCTTATTTAAAGCTGAAGAAATAACTTTAAGTAGTGATTTCACTCCTGGATTTGATTGTGTTTTGAAAAAATAGTCTTGAATCCAAAAGTCAAATCCACCTTACTTCCCCACCTAGGCTTCTGTTGTCCATAGCATTTTGACAAACAATATTCTCGAACTGGATTTTACATATCTCTTTCCCTTTTCGTTGGTTAAAAAGGCTGTGAGATGTCGTAATTTGCTGAGCCACAGTGGAAGTGCTCAGTTGCAGTAACTGATTCTCTTCATTTGTTGTTGTTGGGAGGGAGTCCTTCTCCTCAAATGCCTTTCCTGAAAAGTAGTGCAGAAGTTGAAATTAAGGTACTATTTATAATTCTCTGTTCTCTGTTTTTAGGCAGTCAATGCTGAAGTCCAAAAGTCCGAGTGGACTCTTGCTTCAATTAGGTTTTCTTGTGTGTTAAGTTTCGTCAACATCTGATCTGTTTTGGGGTGTTTTTTTGGTTTTGTTTTTTTTTTTTTTTTTTTTGTGTAACATATTGGATACAAATCCCCAAATTTCAGAGACCAAAATAATAATGCTGAAAATGTGTATTTTAGTCAAGTGTAAAGATACGCTAGAAGTTTGGTGCTCTTATCTGCATCCTGACCAAAGACAGGAGATTGCAGCCAAGCTGTTCATGACCAAGAAACAGAAGGCCTATCTTATCACTGAAGTTCCCAGTCTCTCACAGATCAGTGTTTGACATTTTCTTGATTGTGGTATTACATTCATACATAGAGGTATAGTAACATCATGTTCTCATTTTTTTTACTTTTGATGTCTTTGATCTTTTTTTTTTTTTTTAGTCTGGTTTGTAGAAGTTCCTCCCTGCAAAGTATCTATGCATAGTTAAATTATCCTGCCACTATATAACCATGTTTATGTTTGTTTAACTCAGGAATATGTTTCTTTGTTTTTAGTGCATATGGGTGTAGGGGTGACTACCAGTATCTTTGTGTTACCTGAAATGAAGGTATCTGTCATTCAGCTATAAATCTTTGTATTCTGTTTAGGCACATATCAAAAAAATGTGGGCTTGTGTCCAGATGGGAACAGAACTGATGCAGTCAGTGGTGATCAGTGACCAAGATAGCAGAGCTAGTGAAAATCTCCTCATGTAAGCAAGGAAACTCCGGCATTTGCACCAGCAATTGAATAAATTCAGTCTCCTTGCTGGTAATTACATTATCAATCTGCAGATTGCAAAATAAACTTAAATAAATTAAAGGAAATAAATTGGAATGATAAATGTAGGCAAATAAACCCTAATTTCAAACATTCGATAGGGAGAAAAAAAAATAGATTTTTCACCCATTTCATGAATCAATGAACAGCCTAAGCAATTGGTATAACTTCAGGAAATGCAGACATACATCTCAAGAAAATGTCAATATAACAGTTTCATTTCTGGTGGTTCCATAATTTTACTGAAACATATCTATGGAGGTGTCTTTATTCCTAATGTGCTTTAAGAATCAGAAATGGTGATTTTCCCTGATTATATTAGATGGGATTGTGTAGCTGGGTTTGGGTATTTCTCACTTTATCCTGGACTTCTGTTGGGAGAATGTTACCTGCCCTTTTCATTGCTCATCTCAAGTCAATACTAGGGTTTTGGTTTTCATGTCTCATTTTCTCATTTGTCAAGAACAAACTTTAGACTCCAGTCTAAAGTCTTGATATTCTTTGACTCACACTGAAGTCCGTACAGAGCTGATACAAGACTTGAGCGTCTTACACATCCTGGGAACAGAAAAAAAAAAAAACAACCAACTTAGTGTTGTGGTGACCTAAAGCTAAGGAACTGCATGATCTCAACATTAAATCTGAGGAATATGCAGTATTAAAGCTTCCTAGAAATTCTAAAAATCACTCCCCTTTCCTAGAAAAATTCTCTTATTTCTCTTACATATATGTATTTCTAAGAGTTTAATACTGACACTGCTAACCGTAAACAAAATAAGTATGAATTCAGTTTTTGTAATACATATTCATGTTTATGCTTACAAGTAAAACCACTTCAAAAGATATTTATGTTTTTAACAAGCCTCGTCTAACATGGAATCCTATATTTTGTACAGAATAAGTCTTCTATCAACGCTGTAACACACCAAGGTCTTCTGCAGTAGATGTTTGTGGCTAGTCAATATAGTGCAAGGTGTTATTAAGTTTCACAGAATATAAAATATTTAACAAGTGCATTTACTTTTTCTTTTTCTTACTTTTCCATGGTTTACTTTTTTCTTTTTTATTTTGATGGCACATCACAGTTTCAATTTTATGCACTTGGTTTTCCCAACACCATAAAAATACAATAAATTGCAATGTTATTTGAATACATTATTTTACTATTCTTTAGGGATTTCACGTTGGTCCAGAAAAAGAAGTATGCCCTTCTGAAAACTTTTTAATCTACTTTTTTATATATTATATTTTTATCAATACATTTATATTGTAGATCTATATATGTATATGAATCTGTAGAGGACAGTATGAAATTTCTGCAGGGAAATGTTACTTAAGAGATTAATAATGTATTTTGTGATCTAATAATTTAATGTGGACATTATTTTTTTTCCAGGAATTAAGCTGTTAAACTTAAGAAAACACCCCATTAAAATTAGATGAAATATGGATAAAATTCTGAAAAAATAACTGCAGCTTTAAACAGCATGAAACTGAAACACATTTCCCATGAACTTGACACACAGAAATATTTTTTCTATTTTCTCAGTAATAATTTTATTAGTAGTGCCCCTATAGAAGTGTTAATCATGTGATCGCATGTGTCACTGATATTCCATTTTGCTAGCAGATTTATGCTACTTCAGAGAAAACATGTGAGTAAAGATTTTCTGGCAGCTTAATTTTGGTGGTAAAGATGACCACAGAGAACATGAATGTTTATACCTGCTATGCTTATATCATGTTCTTTTACAAAAAAGTCATCTGGAGCACCATGGACTTTAATTCTTTACCAACACAGTGGCATCTGCAATGACATGACAAGCTTGACTGGATTCATGTTTAAGGGGAGCAGGGAATGTCATCTTCTCTGACTTAAGCAAGTTTTTTAGCACAATATCCCATGACATCCTAATATTGATGCAATGTATTTATGGACTAGATGGATGGACGTGAGTAGAAAACAGATGGATCATTGAATTCCAGGAGCTAACGGTTCATATTCCATCTTTTAATCTGAGCTCCTTAGGGAACTGTCCAGAAGCCCACCCTGGCTCAGAAAGTACCTCAGTGTCTTGGTGGACAGTGGGTTAAATATTGTATGCTGACAGTGATGAAGGGAAAAAAGCAGTGGGCTGTGTTAACAGCAGACTACCAGTAGACCAAAGAAAGCTGGGATTTCCACATATTTCATACTAATTAGGCCACATCTAGAATAATTCATCCAGTTCTGGGTACCTCCACTCAAGGCAGAAGTTGATCAACTGGTGCAAGTTCAGCAGGGAGCTATCAAGATGGTTGGAGGCGGCAGCATATGTCCTGTGAAGAAACTCTGTGAAAGCAGGGCTTGTTTAATGTAGAAAAGGGATGACTGCAGGTTAAAAAAAAAAAAAAAAAAAAAAAATTCAAGCACAGCATTCCTGAGAAAATAATAGTGTGGCAACTTCTGTAATAATGTTTTGCTTTTAAGTGGGTAGTGCCTCCTGCCTCCTAAAGAAGCTCACCATTCATACACATCAGGTGAGCTTGGGCTGCTAAGCAGCTCTAATGAAACACTAAACATTGCAAGAGCTTTCCTCCAAGTTAGGCAGTAATAGTTAAGTAGTAGTTTATTAATTTGTAAAGGTAAAGTACTGTTTTCATATAGACGGTAAAGAAAAATATTTTAAAAAATGGCATTCTAGGGTAGATCAGGGTCTCTCTACCTCCTATGTATGCTGGGAGGATTCTTCCTACAGAATAGTTCTTGCTGTTCCTGGAATATTGGAAATTTACAGCTGTTTGGCCAGGGTGGTGAATGCTCTTGCTAAGGAGGTGATGGCTATGGATTCTGAGCTGTGCCTTGGTTTGATTTGATGGTGCTTATCCTCTGTTTTGTTCTTTTTCCCTGAATTTTTATGTGAATATTTTTGCTAAGGAAGAAAGAAATGTGTAAAGGAAATAAAAAGAAATCTGATACATTTTTGCTTGGAAGTGAAAACAGTAGAACAAAGAGCGTGATTAACAAATATTTGTAAGTCTAAGTTTTGCTTATGCCAAGTCAACATGACTAACAGTGAGGACTGGGAGCTAAAAGTAGAAAGAAATAAACAAAGCCTCTTGGGGCATTGGTAGAAAAAACTCTACTTGGGAATGTAGACTATATTGTAATCGATCATTTACGGTAGGAATTTATACTGTGAAAGATATTAGAAAGTGGCTGGGAAGATACCAATGTAATCAGTCCTGGAGTTGTGCCAGAATGTTCAATCTGTCTTGTCCAGATGCTGTCCTTTTAGGCCAAGGAAAATACCTCTGCCCAGCTCGCTTCCCCCTTATTGCAGAAGCAGGTTTGATATTTGCATTGTCTGTTTACAAGTTTGGTTTGTAGTCCTGACTCAGGCTGGGCTCATCAAATGGAGGACTACCCAGCAGGCAGCACTGCTCACAGGACTTGTATAACTTCTAATAACTATTTTTAGATGTTTTTTTTTCACCTCTCTGGTTAACACTTTTCTGCTTCAGTCTCCTCCCTAAAAATAACCTGCTCCAATTTTTTTCCCCCCACTGATCCCAGTTTGCTGCATCACTTTGCCAGGTCAGTGTTTCTGAAACCATTGCTAGTGTACTCATGGCCTTGCATGGAATTTCTGCTCCAGTTCCCTGGGCATTGTTGACCTTGCATGACTGCATTCACTAGAAGGTGCCCAGTGGTCCCTTCAACTGTCTGTGAAGTCTGACCATTTCACTGTCTCTCAGCTGCCTGTGAAATCCACCCATTCTTCCCTGCACTATCTACATAGCTTATGAGTGTCTCCATTTATAATATTTATTTATTTATTTATTTATTTACTTTGCATGGATAGTTTTAGCATGTCCGGTTCAGTTGATTTATCTCCAGGTGGAAGCAGCCTTGTTGTTTTTCTGAACCCTAACACCAATATCATCATCCTTAGTTATTGCTGTTGGTGTCCAGCTGCACCAAGGGAGATGAAGAGATAAGGGCATGGGCCCTAATGGCCGATGATGGATGGATGGAAGGATACCCATCTTCTTTTGGGTAGCCAGGTCTACTTGGGAGTCACAGTGCTGTGAATGGAAATGGGAGCAAACTCTGCCCAAGTTCTGAGCTAGTAGGAAATGAGAACTCTAATATGGTGTCACCACAGGGGCCGTGATAAGAAAGCCTTGTTGGAAGGCTGGGTACAGCATCATATTTATTAGTCCTTGTATGTAATATGAGAACTGGCTGACTTAAAATAGGGCAGTGTGAGGTCTCATCTGCTCACAGTTGCACCAGTAGACCTTATCAATGAGACAGGAATTTTTTTTTCTTTTCGTTCCAGGTCACTGAGGACAGGGGTAGCAGAAGAAGTAGGAGTAGCTGTCATCTCAGCTGTCATTGCAGCACCAATGTGGGAGTAAACACTTAGAAACTGGATACTGGAAAAGTTCCTAGTTGTAATCCATGGTTAAGCCAGATAACTTTGGGTAGTCAGCTGTTAAATGGGAATTAAATGGGAATGTGCTCTGCTTATGAGACGCTGGATCCCTCCACAACTGTGAGGCAAAACTTAAATACTACAGTCCTCTGGCATTACATGAAGACACAGGTCTTCAAAGTCACTGTTCACGCTTTTTTATTTAAAACAAAAAACAAAAACCCCTTTCCCAAATGGTTTAAAATTGAGACTTTAGGAAAATGACATTGATGCTGCCCATTTTATCTCTTGTAGAGACCATACTCAAACCCTTGCTTAATGGCAATGTACCTCTAAACAATTAAAAACTGTACAACTTGGGTTTTTTCAAAAGAAATTTAATGTTTTTGAAATAACATTCAGTTGATTAATTTCTGTATTACTAGATCTTTGAAGTACTTAGCTGCAAGAACAACAAAGAAACAGCATGCATAATCATTTCTGTTATTACCATGGCTACTGCCCAGTTACACAAACTCTGTCCAAAAGGAAGAGAAAAGGCATCACATCCTAGACATCTGCTTATACAATCTTATAGATATTGCTATTGCAAAGGCATCAGGGTTTCTCTCATTGATTTCTGGAGGTCAGATTTCATGAGCAAAGTGAATGAGGCACAATGGGCAATGCTGATTAAAACAGAAAGAAAAGGTTTATTCTTGCAGCAAGAAAAAGTTCTAAAGATTGGTATCAATAAAACTGCATCTCTGTCTGAAACAACACTGGGGTTGCCAGTGGGAATTTCAGTGGGATTATACAATTGGAATGTGATTATATTCTTGGATGGCTTTTGTTTCTTTGTTAAATACTACCTAACACCCCATCAAAGATATAAGCATTTTGTTATAACTTAAAACTCTTTTGTAAATACTACTTCAGAATTGGTATCCTTCCTTTAATCAGCTGACAAATTGACCACTGCTTGTGCAAGTTCTACAACTGCATCAAAGTATGGCTGGAAAAAAGACAGACTTAAAATTCTGACTTCCACAGGTTTGAGATGTAGTTAATTTGGTAGATAAAGAAAAAATCTTGAAGAGCCAGCACTTATTCTGAGGATTTCGTTCACTTGGAGGAAGAGTTTTTAGAACCTTTTTTGGGTGGTCTGTTCCCATTTAGCTCTGGATATTTGGTTACTTGTCTGTGGTGATTGTAAAAGAAGAAAACGATGGTGAATTAAATGTTACTATAAAACAGAGTTCTGTGGTGTTTAACCTCCTTTATGCACATGATCTGCAGATATATAGCATATCTAATAAAGGTACTTCAGTATGAGAAATCAATGTCACGTGCAAGTGTTATATAAAATGATTAAAAAGCAGAAATTCTTTGCTCTTTAGTATTTTAAAATATGAACTTTCCTTTCTGTTTATCTGGACTATGAGGGAGAGAAGCACATTGTCCTCCTTTTTGTTAAATTTTTTATTATGGAACATTCCTCAAACAAAATATACCTGGAGTCTAACATTCCATCTCCAAAGGCAAAATGCATTCTATTCTCAACATACTAGAATGAAGGACTGAATCATACTTTAAATTATTTTCCTTTTGCCAAAATATCTGGTAAACCTAGTTAACAATAAAAAATGATACTGAATGCTCAAAGTACTTCTGCGAAATAAAATGTATGTTATGCATGTACAATGACAGCGGGAAAGGAAGAAGCAGAGATTGCCAAGGACATTCTGAGAACATTTATTGATTGGAAACAAATCAGTGGAATTTTTTGTTTTGTTTTGTTTTGCTTTGCTTTGCTGGATTGTTTTTTTTCTTCTCCATATTACATGAAGTGGTCTCTGTCTGAGTGTAATTTTTACTTTTTAGTGCCATCTGCACCTGTGGCCTTTGGACTTAATGTTTATGACAGATGGACTGGACTGTGTTTGCACCATTTAGTGTATAATCCTTCTGTATGTATCTATGCCATGCTAGGCAGTGGCATTGGCCCAATGGGCATATTTATTAGTGCAGACTTCCTGTCTGCTTATATTGTTCTGTTGCAGTGTCCTTTGAGCCTAATGGACCTTGCTTTGTGCTGGGCCCACCTACAAAATATTGTTTCTGATTCGTGCCAGATTATCTATTGCAGACTCTGATTTTTTTCTCCTCTAACATATTTGCCAACTAGAACACTTAAAATGGATCAATTCCATATTGTAAATGCTCATCCTCTCCTCTCAGCCTGCAAGCTTCATTTTGGAACAAGCTTGCTAGCTTTGTTTGCTAGTATCAAGGTACTTGATAAAAACAGGAGAAGCATTTCTATTGAAAAACGTCACCTCTCACTACCTGAGCTGATGCTCTACTGGAAGCAGAAGTTGTCCCCAGTAAGGCAATGGCCCCTGTAGAAGAGGGTGCAATAAACACAGCCTTGGCTGCTGGAGCTTGCTGGCTGGCTCATGGCCAGCAGCCTGGAGCTGGGTGTCACCTCCCATCCCTGCTGACTTCATCAGCACTGTGTGGTGTGGGAAAAAGGATGGGATACTGTTCAACAAGAAACGTTGCCTTCTGGAATCTAAACAGCAAAACAAATGCAACACTTGGTCACTTGCAATTTTTCAAGTTATTTGTGAACCTAACAATCCACAGATGTGATATCACAAAAATGAAGTACAATTCATTATTGATAATTTATCTCATGAAACCATGAGGTTACCTCTCTAAAATTTTTGGGCCTGTTACACAAAAACATGAAATGGACCTCACAGTTTAGTTGTAATCAAATTAGTGGCAAATTTCAATAGACAATTAAGAATCAAACTCACCCTCTTCTAAAATATATGTTTTTTCAACATATATATCCTAACAGTTCAAAAAGGCTTTGTAAAATAATTCTACAGAAAGTAATCAGACATCTGTAAACCCTCTATGGAGAGAGAGCTCACCTATATATCTTCTCATATTACATAGCAAGCCTATACAGTATGGCTCATATGAACATGATCATGAGAAAAGGAAACATACTCTGCATCATACACCTGGGAAAACAGATTCTGGTGTGGGTATACCTGCCAATCAGATTTCTGCAGGATGAGAATGAAGGCCTATGAGGGAGAATGTATCATTTCATAAATAAAAAAAAACTATTATCAGCAACAGTTTCATGTCTAAAGAAGGCTTCTTTATATTATTGAAATAAAGCTGTATAGTGAGAACAAAGATATTATGATGGCATATTCATGGCTAAAAAATAGGATTTTTTTTTTTTTCCCCATTCAGCCATTTTAAATTTGGCATTTCTACTTTGTAGTAAAAACTCAAACTATCAAAGGTATATCCAGAATATATTACTTATGATCTTGGCCTTGAGAACAAAGCACATGGAAGTCTATATAGAAATACCCATATCAAATTTCAATGGTGGAACTCCATATAGGCAATCTTTGTGAAGGAATATGTATATTTTCAACCCTGAATTTAATATTAAAACACATTATTGAAATTTGAAAATGTCATGGCAGTTTTACAATTATCTTTCATACCCCAAGCAATTTATATTGCTTTCTTTTTGTGATATCTGGAAGAGTTTCATCAATTTAACCTATTAATTGCACATCTTGAAGGAATATTTTTAAGAATGTAGTGTAAAAAATGTGCAAGCTAGTTGTGGCAAATCCTGTTTAATACCCTTCAATTTGAATTAGCTGTGTGATGTTTCTGATTTTTTCCCCTGTGTTTGCTGTGGCAGTATCACAATTTGTTTCTGACAGATTATTGCTCATGTACTCCATGAAGAAGCAGTTTTCTAAGTTGCTTTTCTCTGATGTCAGTCAGTGTGAGGATGAAGTATCTTCTCTAAAGTACTGTAAAAGCTGCAGTATCTCCTTATTTGTAAAAGACTAATTATAAATTTTAAGGTGAGAGCAGAGGCTAGTACAGTGGTATATCACGAGGAGAAAGGATACTCTTGTATATTTTTTATTTGCTTTCTTTTGCTTTATAGAGTACATAGGTGAAATTCAAGACAACAATAGAGATATTATCCAAATTTGCCAGAACAGAGCAGTAAACTTCTCCCACTAAAGTCTGTTGGTTAGGTGCTAAGATTAGCTTTAAGGTTATTGCAGTGTTTGAGTTTCTGATTTGAGCCCTCTGCAAATAATGACCTGAGGGGTTCTGTCGTCCTGTAGACAAGCTACACGGCCATTCAGCTGTGATTATCCTAACTTCAGTGCCAGTAGTATGCTGTGCCCCAGAACTGTACAGCTAGGTATCATGTCCTGCAAATGGAATTATTCAGTTAATCACGGAAGAGCCTGGGGACTGAGCTGATGGAAGCACATAATAGCAAGGTTATGCCTATCAAGGATATGCAGCCTAAATCTCTCAACTGTGAGGCATGGTAGAGACAAGTGTTACGTGACAGCCTTCCCTTGTGGATCATCATCATCACATCCCTTCCCTAGATGGTACCTGATTACCAGCCAAGCTGATATACCATCTTCCTGCCATGTCATCTGCAGGGCTCCGTCTGAAATGCACAAAACCAAGGGGATTTTTCATTACCCTGACTATTACAGAGCCAGCCTTATCTGGCCTTGACTGAATTCACAGTTCCATTAGAGGAACTGTAAGTCTAAAGAGCTTTGTAGAACTTTCAATATTGGCCAAACCTGCATGTCTTTGGGGACATGGGACCAGAGGCTGTGGTCATCTGCAAGCAGATAGACTGGCCTTCCCCACCCATGACTTTCCAGGGGCTGCCCAATGGATTAGGCCACTTTGTCCTGATGTCTCTAGGCATGTTCAAGTCTGTTTTTCAGAAAGACCAATCTCCTCACCTCTTAACCTGTTGAGGGATTCCACTGATGTGACTCGCTGTAAGATCCATTAGGGAAACCAGCTGCTTCTTTTGTCTGCTGAAACACCATTTATTGCTAGACCACCTGTGACTTCAGAAAGTCCCTTGCCAGGTTACTGTGAGCCACACCTGACGCCTCCTGGAGGGGTTCTGAGTATTGAGTGATAGAAGATCTTCAGCTTTTAGCTTCTCCACCAATTTTCTTTTCTAGTATTTCTGCACATACTATTTAATGCCATTGCGTTGTTCTATATTTGCAAGTTA
Organism: Hirundo rustica; assembly: GCF_015227805.2. Classification (NCBI taxonomy): domain Eukaryota; kingdom Metazoa; phylum Chordata; class Aves; order Passeriformes; family Hirundinidae; genus Hirundo; species Hirundo rustica. Next base: position 40,801,099 of record NC_053450.1, read on the forward strand.
TTTTTAGTGTTAATATATTTCTGATGCTTTATACCAAGACGTTAGGAGCAACCTGATCTCATTTGTGAGGCAATTGAACCATTCTTCATATCTGCTCCTTACAAAATCAAAGAATTTCTCCGATGTTAAACACTAGATAAAAATATATGGTGATAAATTTGTCAAACATGATAGGCAGAATAAAGCTCAAAAGGATTTGTTTTACAAATATATAAAATGGCTGCAGCTGCTTTCTTTCTAAAGTTAATCTCACTGTGCTCTCAGGAAGCATACTTAAATTCTGAATAACTGCTCTTAGTTGAACCAGAAAAAAAAAAAAAATTGCATTTCATTCATGAGTAGAGAGATTAATATGATGTGATTTGTGCCCCTTTTTACCATTTTAGAAATAGTATGTTTTTTCTTCTTTTGTTTCTGTAGACTGATATATACCAATGAAAATGTATAAAAAATATTCACATCATAATAAAATTGTTTAAAAGAATAAAAAAAACCCCAAATGTCGTAAACTGTAAATACTGAAATAAAAAATGTTAAGAGAGTAAATGAACATATTTGTAGAAAGCTTTTGTGAGGGGTCCGTATAATATTCTCTTGTTCTAATTAAAGATCTTTTTGCATAAAGACCTCATTTTCATTGGTTCTGTTTCTCATTTTGTTAGATATCATGAGGTCCTGACTAAAAAATAAAAAGGTCTCCGTGCACTATGAACTATGTTTCTTCCATGTTGAGGGGAGTTCAAGTGTTGAATAAAGTGGAGGGGGAGACTGTGAACTTGTTGGAATCAGTTTCTCTGTATAGGGACCCACAGACAGAGTGTGATTAATTTCTTCTGCCAAAGCCAGTAAGCAGTCCAAAAACTTTAAAATCTGTTCTTGCGGTAGTCTTTAGTGTTAGGAAAAGTAGTTTTTCATGTGATCGGCAGCCCCACATGTGAAGCTCCCAGCACAACTTCTCCATGTGACTGAGTTTGGTATGTCCAGCAATGGACTCTGTGTGAGATTATTTCACTTCCCTTCTCTGCTCTCAGTTTTTTCTTCTGTTAGTTGTATTTCCATTCCACCAGTTAATACTGTAGTCAGTGAGGATGAGAGAGTAATTCATCCCTTTCACACGTCTTAAGCCTTTCTTCCATCTAGGTAGATGTTTCCCTGAATCCTGTGATTGCTTGGGCTCAAGCAACGGAGACAGATGGAGGTTGTCACATCTACATAGAAACGATCAAGGGAGGATGGCTGTTGGCCACTGACTTGCAGTGGCAGACACATCTTTAACTTGTACCTCAAAGGAGTCCCTTTTAAGGATCCTGTCACCATCTTTGGTTGTTGAAAATGCAAAACCCAAACCCTGCCACTGATTCACTGTGTTGCAACAGCAAGTCATTTACACAGAAGAACTCGCACCTAGAAAAAGCTAAGCCAAGGAAAAGTGCTCAGTGCATATTGAAAAAGTCTTGTAACATCTAGTATCAATGTAGAAATAAGAAATGCAATGTATCTTTCAAATGAAATAAATTTTAAGGTAGTTATTTCTGTATGTATCTATTATCAGAAATTTGAATTTGTGAGTAAATGACTACCTAATGTCTCCTTAACTGAAGCTGACATCAAAGTTACATTATTTTTGACATTGCTGACAAATTTTATGAGGATCTAGATAATTCAGTGAAAATTTCTTCACAAAATGGTATTGATAGGCTAAATTTGTCGATAAATACTTAGGCATGCTTGAGTAACATAAAAAAGGTAACTGATCAGGTCAGTATGGGAACTAATAGCTCAAAGCTTTGATAAAAGCTACAGCATTGACAGCTTGTATTTATGTTAACTAGCATCTTCATAGATTAATAGTTGCTTCCATTTAAAATCGTAGTTGCATTATGTTTTCACTATGTTAGTGTAAAAAAAAGAGGTGTACTTGAGGGGAACAGGAGGGAAGGGACCAACGAAGACTTAGAATTTCCGTTAATTAATCTACTTTGCTGTAGAAAAATAATGGGTGAAATAGCAAGCAAGATAGTATTTGTGTGTTTATGTGTGGAATAAATCCAAATGTATTAAAAGATCCATTAATTCTAAGTTCCCAGTGGTTAATACTAGCCTCTATTTTTGGTACTCTGATATTTGAGTTTATAGAATATATATTCTCTTCCTTCTGACTACTCTGTATTTTTTCTGTTAATCATCTGAAAGACTATGTAGTCCACTTCTAAGTGACATAAAAATGCAATAATTCTCAGAAATTGTCCTATTGATGCCTGTGAAGCTATTTGCAAGAGAAACTGCTGGCCAGAGTAAGCAAGGGCTCTGTTAAAGAGTTCAAATGGACTATAAACTTAAATGTATGTTTACTTGATATATTCTCATTTTCTAATTTTTTTTTTAAATCTTCACTTCTGTTTCTACTTATATTTATAGCTGCTAACTCTTGCTCTCTTTCTTCTTCCTTTTCTTTATTTTTCTTATTTTTCTCTTTCCTCCTCCTAATATTGCATTTTAACAAGATTTTGTGAGTCACACTGATTCCAGGCAAACAAGCTGCTGTACTGTAAAGTAAATAGCCTTGAAATGCTACAAAGTAAATCACTTGCCTTCAAGATTAAGCTTAAATGTTTGCTTCAGCTTCATGTCTGAATGTTCTTCCACTTAACCAGATGATAGCAGACTTTTTGCCAACAAAACATATCTTTACTAAACCAGGGCCATCTTTCAATAAGAACAGAGCAGTATGATGCCCTCTGCCATCAAAACATGCCTCTAGCCCTATTTATTTATGAGGAGCTTTGTACTGGATACAAACTGATCATGAATGTTATCCAGCTTTATATAAGACATCACATGGTATTGGTAATCTGATACAGGGTTTTAAATGGATAGCTACACTGCCAGTTTGAAGTGCCAGCATTCTTTTTTTTCTTTTCCGTTTTGCTATCAAATGGCATAGCATGAAAAACTAGTCAAGCCTACACTGAGTTTATGTCTCCTCCAGAAGAATTGCTATGTCTTTCTTTTGCCTTTTATTCTCCTGAACAAAATAATCTAGTATTCTTTATAGAGAATCCTGGAAATAGATTATTGTAGGAAGAATAATCTATGTTTTACTCCCTTCACTCAAATGTGCCTTTTTCACAACCTTGTTTTTTGCATCTGTTTGCTGTATTTTATTAAAATAGTTATACTTTGATTGTACAGGTCTGGAGAGCCTTGATAAACAGATAGGGCTGCAGACAAGAAACAGTGATTTTTCTTGGTGTTTATTCTCATAGAATTCTGTTTGATCACATATACTTGTTATTGAAAATCTGGAGAACCGGATTTACATGTGGATTAAGTATATAACTGACATTCGCTTCATGCAGGCATGGAAAAATCTAACCTGGTGTGAGAAACCTGAAGTGTGACTAACATCCTGAATTTTTGCTTTGCAATACAATCTAAAGAATGGATGAGCATTAACATGGAAAATCTAGGCCCTTTTTCCCAGAGGGCACCTTTGCATTATTGCAGCTGAAATGCTTTGTGTGCTCTATCACTTTGATCTGAAAGTGAAAATCTGATGAACATTTCTTTGAGTGTTTTAAAGGTAAAGTCAGTAAAGCTTTGATGATTGCCTTGAATCCCTACTTTAAATCATTTTAACACAAGTTAAAGTAAGATTCTGAAACTGCTCTGTGCATGCTTAAGGGAAGCAAAATTAGCTGATTTGTGCTTGACTTACTAAAAAGCAGGTATAATAAAAAATATGGCAGAGGGACCATCTAAAAAAGTAAAGACAACCTAACTGAAAATTTTGTAAGCAATTAGATGGTAGTATAGATGAAGGTGTCTCAAGACAGCATTTCAATAACCAATTACTTAGCAAACATTCATTTGCAATTGAAATAGCTTGAGTAGAGATGTGGCTGGGGGCAAGGGGTGGAACGGGTAAGGAGAATTGCATGCTGAATATCTGTATATATGTTTCTTCTACCATGACAGAAAGACCTGTATGTTTGTATGCTTCCCTAAGTTTGCACATTAGAGAAACTGAATAGCATGACTGAGTTTAAAAGGGGTGACATTAATGTGAAGTCTAAGGATTCTTTATGTGCATAAAACCATGATGGTTCATTCCATGAACAGCTGCTAGCCAATAAGCCTTTTAAAAAGCCTTTTGGAGACGACACTGAAAATCAAGAGCTTACACTCTCACTGAAGGATTTGTACACTGAATTTTCAAAAATAAGGTACCTCGAAACACATGTTAAAGAGCAATGTAAATGTGTCTTTGGGACTCAGGATGATATTAATTGTATGTTTCACTAATATACTTTGACCCCAGCCTGCAGCTAAGCCCCACACAGCCACTCATTTACTCCCTTTGAATGGGACTGGGGAGAGACTCAGAACAGTAAAAGTGAGAAAACTCATTGCTTGAGTTAAAGATGGTGGAGTAAGTAACATAAAAGCCACACTTTCAGCAAAAGCAAAACAAAGAATTAATTTACTATTTATCATTTCCCATCGATGAAAAAGTGTTCAGCCATTCCCAGGAAAGCCAGGCTCCACCATGTGTAACAGCAACTTGGGAAGACAATGCCAGCTCTCAAATGTCCATTCTCTTACTCCTTCTTTTTTTTTCCAGCTCTATGTGCTGAGCATGATGCCAAATGGTGTGGCATATCCATTTGGTCAGTTGGGGTCAGCTGTCCCAGCTGTGTCTCCTCCCAAGTCCTTGTGCACCCCCAGCGCACTTGCTGGTGGGGTGAGAAGCAGTAAAAGCCTTGGCACTGTGCAAGCCCTGCTCAGTAATAATGAAAACATCCCTGTGTCAGCAACACCATTCTCAGCACGAGTGCAAAATTTAGCCCCCTACCATCTACCATGAAGTAAATGAACTCTCTCCCTGCCAAAACCCATGCACCAACATAAGATTGAAATTACATCTTTACTTAGTACCTAATAGAGAAGCTGTACAATATTAAGTGTATTTAAACATAATTAGATATCTTTGAAACTACTTTGAGGTGGTGACTTAATTGTCCAAATTTATATTTGAATGAATCTGGCTCTTCGGTACTTGTACTCCTGACTTTGTGCAGGCTGCAGAACCCTCACAGTTTCAGTGAGCACAATGCTGTATGTAATACCTGAAGTCCACTAGTGAAGCTATGTCAAAGCTTCTAACAAAAATCTTCCACTTTGCTATTTATTTATACTCCGCCTGCACAGTGGTTCTAATTATTGATGAGTGCTATGTTATAAGAAATAATAAAACTTACGGATTTGCTTGTATTTTGGGCAGTTGCTGAGGATTCCATAATAGCTTTCTTTTCTGCACTGAGAGAACCTTAGATTCTAAAAATGTGATATCTGAAGATGATAAGAGGAAAACAAAACCAGGCTGTTTATGTCATGCATTACTGAAGAAATATAGAACATAAGAATTAAAGAAGTTAAGGTGTTAAAAATCTTACTTCTCTGTTTCTCTGATGCAAAATTTTCTAGGTGCTAAACAATGGAAGTGCCATTTCCAAATCATCACAAGTGTTCAGCAGTGGTAGAGCTGCCCATGGAAAGGGCTATCGCATTTCAGGTTTCTATCCTTGTATATTCAGCATTAAGGATTAAGGAATCACAGCTTAATTATGGAGAGACAAGGGCAAGTTGGCAAAGGTACTATAGTCACATGATTTCCAAAGATAAACACAAAGAGCATGTAGCTATACTTAAGAAAGATATTTGAAAATGTGTTTCATTTTTTATTAATTTAAAGCTATTTAAGTTGTAAGGGTTTGTGGGACCAGTGTCCTACATGTCCTGACCAATGCTTAGGAAGAAAAATTATATCCCCTTTTAATAAAATTACAAAACATTTCCTTGAGATCTGATCCTGTAGCTTAATAGAATTGTCTCATCTTATGGACAACTTAGCTAATGCTAGTGTAATCAGAGATGGCTGTTGTAGCATGAGTTGGAAATACATCATTAAGGATATAACAGCTGCAACTTCCGCTTAGAATTTGTCATTATATCTTGAAGTATAAACATTCAAATACAGTTCAAATGAAAATAGAACCTTCAGCTAAGTGACTTTCACCACTGGAATGTAATTAACAGTAAAAATACTGGTGTATATATATACAAATGACAGACTCAGTTGTAACATCTTTGTGCCATGTATTAGGAACTTGCCTCCTTATGTCTGATGACTACAGCTATCAGGGCAGGACAGGAAGTCTTTGATCACAGTCCTAAAGTACATTAAATATTTCCTTTTGCATACTTGATTTGCATCTTGTCTGAAAATATATTTGTTCTATATTTGTAAAGTTTTTCCTATTAATCTGCATTGACCTTATTATCTTTAGGAGATTGACTAACTTGCTTTGTGTAAGCTGCACTGTAAGGACAGCTTTAATAGTTGAATTAGATGGTAGGCTCACTTTTTACAGTACATTTTATTAGACTTAAATCTACAGTAGACAAGCTTAAAACCAATACCTACAGGTATCTTTTCAGCACAGTGCTCAGGAAATTAACCATGGAGCTCTCATTAGCATTAATGGGTGCTTAGTGGTTAATTTACTGTGCACCATACTAAAAACATTTCCCCCAGGGTGCTCACCAGGCTGTGTGGGAGAGTTCTCCCTGCTGATGGTACTGTAATTGTATTTTATTAGATCAAGTTGCAACTGACGGTTTTGATTTCTATGGCATCTTTGACTGACTCTGAGTCAAAGACAAAACACACCTGTGTTCATTATGAGTCAGCCATGACAGCAAGAACCTCCTCTCAAGGAATTCTCGTGGAAAGATAGTATAGAAAAAAACATACTATCAATACTTCCAATTTCTTGTAAATGGAAGGTTACAGCAAATGTATTTTTAATGATATATATTAAACATTAAACCAATAAACTTTGAAAATATCTATTCAGAAATTTGGAATAGACCTTGAAATTTTAGTTTAGTCTTATTATGCATGCATTTTCAATTAAAAAGAGAAGACTTCAATAAATTAGGAGAAATGAACTGGAATCAAGAGTTTGGGAAATCAAGTCTTAAAGAAATGAAAGTTTTCTCAGTCAAAGGTGCAAAAACTCCCTGAAATTCATGCTCCAGTCCAAGATGATTGCACTTGAGTTCTGCTCTGAATAATGAATTTTAAAAAACCATTTACCTTAAACAAAAGACTTCAAAAAATGGGGGAAGGAGAAAACAAGAAAGAATCCAGTGCTGTGTCGAATATTAACTGGTGGGATAAAGGAAGGAAAAATCAGCCTGTGTCTTTGCTTTAGAAAGAAGATTCTTAATTTCTTAACAGTACACAAAGAAAGCAGATGAGCTTAAAATTATCATTTACCCAAAACAGATCCAAATTATATCTCTTTCACTTATTAATGGGACCCATGCTAAATATAAATACAAAGGCAGTCGTACTAAAGCAAATCTCACTAAGATTGTTGTATGTGTATGTGAAGATGGGAGAAAAAAAAATTATGTCCTTCCCAAAGTCTTGGAATATAAAATAACAATCAGACAGAAAGTGTTAAGAAATATGAGTGGCTCCACCATAAAATTGTAGAGTAATATAAATGCTAGCTATATTTCAGACAAGAGAAAAAAAAGGGAGCAGACTAATATGCAAACTGTGATCTCATCAGAAAAAAATTAGAAAAAGTTGATGATGTGAAAGATGGAAGTAAACAGTATAAAAATAAGGAAGAGCTCATGTTAGATCAATCTCAGGTAAGAATTTTGTTGTTGTTGTTGTTGTTAAAAAAAGAAAAACGCAGTCTAATTTGTCTGGACTTCAGAGAGCTATGGGTTACATTGAGAAAAATGGGGATTAATAAGGAATTCTTGAATGAGTGAAGAACTGGCTAGAAGAAAGATGAGTAGATCTTACTTTAATAGTAGTACACATCTGGTGTATTACTGCTTGTCTGATAATATGGATCCAAAAATGTTATTTATCTTACAACTAGTTGGTCACTGGGGTTTTTTTAAGGTCTTTTTCATCATCATTGTCTGTAATGTTGTACTAAAGAGCAACTGTTACAGTGTCTGTCACTTAAACCTATGTCATAAGTGTCACAGATTCTCATCATTCATAATGGTAGTATCATTCTTGTACATTACAGGCTTTAACATCGCTAGTTTTTGATGTTCATCTATTATTATTTTTTTACCCTAACCTTCTTCCCCATTATTTCATATGTACACACTGTAGTGTTTTCTACTCCTAAGTGACCTGCTAATACCCTGGGTCAGCCTCACATCAAAAAGGTACATAAAAAATATTTAGGAGAGTGCTTTGCACTCTAATAGCTTCTAGGAAAGTTAGGAATAAAACTGAGGTTGGGTAGCCTGTTTTAAGAGAGAGAAACTGGTTGCCTTCAGAAAAGGATGTTTCATTTGTTTCAGATATGTTTACAGAATATCTTTATAAAATCTGTGGAATCTGCCCAAGGGTAGCTAACAGATATATTTCAATCTCCAGTTGTGGGTGAACTGTAACAGATGTATGAAGTGAGTTGTGGAGGAAAAGCACAGGATAAAATATGATATATCACAGCCAGAAGTGTAATGTCTTTCTTTTCACAGATATACAGATTGACTGCAGGTAGTAGTTCACAGCAAATAAAAAAGGTAAATGTGGTTTAACTTCAAAAGGGTGATTCAAAACTGCAGGTCTTGCCTTTCTGGATGTAACATTTATTGCTGTGGTTTAGGTGATCATAGTCATCTATTTCAAAAATTTTTGAAAGAAAATGACAGAGCATGGCCACTGTTGTCTCTGTCTTTTATGCTCACTATAAAAATGCTGGGAAAGAAATTTCTGCCACTTATTTTCAGAAGTGTCTGTTATTTAAATGCTATCAACCGCTCGACTTGGCAAAAATTAGACAAATTCCTGCACTAGGAAAAATTGTGACAAAATATACTAACTGTTTTAGAAAGTTTGTGCTTGTTCTCCTCAGTCAAGATTTTATTTTCCATCACTTTATTCTTCAGTATTAACAGTTTTAACAATTTCTTCTTAGCTTGAGGGAAGATTGAACATTTTTGTTGAGTGGGTGAGGCATTGAGCGCTTGTAGGAAAGGGTAGCAGGCAACAGCCTGTTCTCAAACAGCATAGGAGGAAATGAAAAGTGCTGCATTCATCACTATTATGAAGAGGCCTGGAAAGGACAAACTTTCAAGAGGTGCTCCTAAAGTTGCAAAATTGTTTTGTTACATCTGAAAAGATGTATGTATGACAAAATGACTGAAAGTATTTTCCGGGAATATGGCAATTCAAGAGTAGACTGTGTATAAAGAGGCATCTACAGCTCCTGGAATATGCCCTTCATTATTCTCACCATATGAAGACATATAAATGTAAAGATAAAGTTCTCTCAATGTCAATAGGAAGGTTTAAATTCTTCTGGAATTTAAATTCTGGAAAAAGTAATAAAACGTCAAAGGAAAAAATCCTGACCCCATGGAAACACGTAGAAACCTACCTACCAGCAGCTGTAGAGACTGGTTTTTCCCTCTAATTAGCCAAAAGTCAACTGGAAAAATAGACAGAACTTGATGCACTTCTTAACAAAGATGAGGTCTATCTTCAGATTTTAAAGAAAGTGAGAAGTGAATACACTTTTTGCCATAAAAATAAATTCTTAACCATGCAAGGAGTTGAAAATGAGATGGCAAAACTAATGATAGACAGTACGGTGTAGTATGAGTAAGGATAGACTGTACATCCACTTTGACAATGAAGAATATTTAATGAACCCATCATTTTTATATTTAATAATTGTAAATAAAATTTTCTGTGATATACTTTCATCTTTTCCCAAAATAAAATAGTTTGATGAGATGATCTGTTAGAAAAAATTCAAAAGTTTTTCCAGCAGAAAATTCTTATCTAATGAAATTTAAGCATATGGGGGGATGAACAGACACATGCCAGCTAAATTTGTTTAAATTGAGACATTGATCTGCACCTACACAGTATTTTTTTTCCCAAATTGCTGGATACTGCTTCACAAAAATAAAGCCAAATAATTCACTGTAACGGAAGAGACTATTTTAATATCTTTGATATTTCCCATATATTATTTGCTTTGACTTTGCTTCTTCTTTCTCTTTTAATTTTTCATAAATGGATCTCTCTCTCTCCTTGCAGTGTGAACTTAAAAGGAAACTGTAAATTTTTTGATAAATCAGTTTCTGTTAGTTTTAAGAGTGTTCAGAGTTTCCCTTATGAAACTATATTGAACCTACTTCCTGTGGATGCAGGCATGCATCTTTGTTTTTCTTTATGGACCTTCAGCTAGAACATGGGACTGGGTAACCTGTGTGGGTTGACAGAGGGTCTGCACTTGTACTGCAACTTCTGCACTTCTACTGCCACTGCTACAAATTGCCAATTTCCTAGTAGCTGCATTTTTTATCTTTAGTCATAACATGAAAAATAATTCTTACCTGGTCTCTTCACTGCCGGATGTATCTAGAACACACAGATTTTTGGTTGCATGATGCATGATAATGGGATGGATTCTGTACTAGAAACACACATAAATGTTTAGTGGGTCCCTTAAATCTTTTTGTAAAACACCTGACATATTACTATCCTGCACAAAAATGCCAAAACTGTCTAGTACTTGAACTGACTATGAACTATATATCAGCAGTACTGATGCCAGCTGTGAGCACGTTCATGTTTTTTTCATGGACTTGCTGCTCACATCCTCATTTACAATTTCCATATCTAAGTCAGGCTCATCAGTACACCATGCAATCTGGGTAAGTCCACATGTGTGGCTGCACAGAGCAGGTTCCTGTACAAGCTTCCAGCACACAAGTGCCTACATCTTAAATGCTGCACCTTGGAGCACCTTGGCTTGGGTGCTTAGTTTAGATGTCCCTAAAAAGTGTCTAAAACTTAAAGACTACTACAGGCAGGTAACATAAAATTTCTCCTATACAAAAGTTCCTTTTACTTCTTCCTCCACTTTAGCCGTCTCTGTACCACAAAATGAATAAGTGCTATCTCACAGCACTAAACAGAAAAAAAAATAGGTACTATGATGCCCATATAGCATATGCCTAGTATATGGACTATAGTCTCTAAAAATTTTCTGCTCTCAAATTGCAGAAAACTCTGTACCATTTACCATATATCTGTGGTGTTCTTTCCAATGAATGTTTGAATAGTGGTTTTCTGTGTATATAATCTCAATGATGCTGTAGCTGCATGGTATGACACAAATATATGTCATGTGTATTTACAGGAAGCAGAATAATCTAGTTTAATTATGCAAAAATATGTATCTCCCCTAATACCATATCCGAAAAGTGAATTTCCCATTCCCACAGTTAAATATATCCTCATATCAATTTCTCGTACATATTTCTCAACACAATGCTTTACATTTTCAAAGTGCTTTAGAAACATTAACTAATTAACTAATGCATGTCATTATGGGCCTGTGAATCTTGGATATCAAAAGGCAAAAGGCAAGGCAACCATAGTGAATTAAATAAAACACAGATTAAATTGCCAGCATAGCAGCCCCCAACAAATTTCTCTACCCTGTGCAAAACTCTCTGATCTGTGCTACTCTTTCTGGTTTCTTTCTTCTGGTGTGAGGTAGCACTGCTTGGTGATTATCTTTCCCTTCAATTTAGGTCCCCTAATTCATGGCACTTCTCTGCTTCTGCTTAAATACATATGAGCATAAGATTGTACTGTCCATATTATGTGGTTAAGATAGCATTTTTTTCTAAGACGTACTCAGCACAAAACTTCAGAATTAATGTAAATGCAGCAATCTTGACTTCTGATTTTTACAAAGATCTTATTTGTCAATTTTGATCAGAGTCATGGTTTGAAAGTAAATGAGACAATGATAGAAAATATTTATGTCCTTTGATACAGTTCTGATGCTGAAAAGACTGTCTGTATGAAGGTGTCTGGTCTTTTTCCTGGGAGAATGTCCCTCATGTACATGGGATGCAGCCCAATAGAAAAAAAAGTCATTTGACTCACTGCTTGTTTGTAATAATTCTCTTTCTTTGGATCTGTCTATATCTTCAGATATGGACAGAAAGTAAGTTCTTGTCTAGATGAATTTTTATGGCTATTCCTGGCCTCCTTTTTCCAAAGTTCTTTAAGACTTCCCCTACACATAAATGTATGGTATGTTCCTCAAGTGACCTAGCCAAATGGTCTTCATTCAAAGAGGAGTTCTTAATATGTAAAAATGCTGCATTTTCCTGGTTGGAAATATGTTTTTTCACATGTAACTGAATGTAACATTAATTTGACCAACAAATACAAACCTTTTTACAGTCACTAAAGGTACTCTCTTTCACTTACACTGAGAAATAAAATGTTGCACTCAGACCAATGAATCCGTTTGACAGGAGAAAAACTTGAGGATCCAGTGGTTTCATAGGAGATGGTGAAGCCAATCTTCTTGAGGGGATAGGTGGATTGTTCAGCACAATTCCTCCTCTGCAAGAAGCATAAAACACCGAGTCTTACATGGTTAACAGATTCATTGAGAAAATCAGGTCATATGTGACTTATCAGAATCCATTTAACTTAATAAAAGATATCCAGGAAAGGAGAAAGCTGCAAAGGCAGAAGGGAGAATAGTGAAACACAGCAGAGCATAGCTGTGGCTATCAGCACAATACAGCAATTCAATCTTTTTTGGGGGGATGACTAGATGGGCAGGTTTTCTGAACTGATGTGAGTTTGTAATAAAAAGTTTGTAATGCAAATTACTTGCCGAAGTTATTCTTAAATTTTCTAAAAAATTAGAATTTACTTCAGTGATTTTATCGTCTTTCATTCCATATCCTCAAGCCTAACTCTTCAGCATTCCTAGGGGGCAAATAAAAGTTGTAGGTAAAAGGCATCTTAATAACTGCTGGGTAATAACAAAAGTTCTGACAATTTAAATTGATTTTGTACCTCAGTATTAATAACTGCGGAGCCATTATACAGCTATTAATGATGATACAGCTATTATAATTACAGCTATTGTAATAAATGAGGAAATGATTTCAGTGGCTTAAGCAGAAACATTATAGTATAATCTATATGAAATGGCAGTTTTCCCCCTCCTGCAGCTACTTCATTAGCACAATCATACCTCTCTACTAGTAGCACCTAAGAGTCCCTTATTGATATGAAAGAATTCCTGACAGCCGTGCCAAGCTGCCTTGCAGTTAATGTGAAGAGGCCTGAACTATAAATATTTTTGTGACCTTTATGAATGCAACCAGATTGCTAATTTTAAATGATAAGTGTATAAACAGGTTGGAAAAGCTGGACCGTACTGCTGAAAATTTGCCATTAACAAATTTTTTCCAAGAAATGTATGTTCAAGTGATTAATTACTTCATGTTACGCTTGTCATAAATCTCCCTGGTGCACAGTGCTCCCCCATCTGTCTGTCTCATCATCACGGTATCTCTTGCTCTAAGTGTAAGTTGTAGTTCCTTCTCCAGATATGTGGTTAGATATGCACCCAGAAAGACTTTATAGAAAATGGAGGGCAGAGGTCCCACAAAGTACAATGTGCTGTGGATGGGGTTGTTTTGCAACAAGCTTTTAGAGACAGGGATTGTTTTTTAATGGTGTTCACAGTGCCTCATTAAACGGGCTTCTCCCAGACTCACCACCCACAGCTTAGGTGTCTAATCTTTACTACAATCCAAAAATAACTCTATTCAGTTCAGATATGTTCCTGGTTTTAATTTACCTTTAATAACAGTCTATAGATCAAATCTGCCCTTTACATTATGGTTAATAAATAGTGTCCCGGCACAGAGGTTCTAAACAAGCTATTTTGACTGCCAAGATGGAAACACTTTCTCCAGAGCTAATGAAACTTTTATAAATCTGGATTGGTCCCTGTCTATCAGATCTTGGGGGAGAATTTTATAATCAAGGCTTAATGAGATAAATGTCTATGGTTGGTACATTCAAGGACGTCTCTCACAGCTTTGTGAATAAAAGGTATTATTACCTCATATAAAGTAGGAAAGAGAGATGAGAAGCATGGACCTGAACTGTGCATCTGGGGCTAGTTTAAGGAACAGGGCTTTGTAAAACGTGACAGTAAAACTAGACTTCCCTGAAGCTTTATTTGCCAGTTTAAAAAAATAAAAATCTGTTTCATTTCTTCATGTGATATCCCCATCTAATATATATCCATAGGCCAGCGCTAGATGGAGGAACTTAATTAATTAAAAACAGTTTGAGATTCTTCCAATAACTTTTATCTTAGAGGCACATTGATAGGTGTGTGATCAACCAGATATCTACTTATTAAAAACAAGTACTATGTTTTATTCCTCCTGTACACAACTGGTGCCTTCATATCGTCTTAACCTTTTAAATTCATAACTCAGCAGTGATGTTGTCTTTTTGCTCATGTACAGATCAGCAGAGCTTTATCTTCCTTTTTAAATAATGCTTCCTTTAACACACAACTTGAGAATCAGAAATGTTTCTTGTGGTTTATATCTTGGCTATTATTCTATAATTCTTTGGTGCCCACCATTTTCTTTTTTCTCTCTCCTAAAGAATTCCAATCACATCCCCCCAAAAAAATTCCAAATCAAACAATAAAAAGAACCTTAAGAAAAAAATCTGTGGTACAGTCTGAAGAGGGAAGTCCTTTGCAATAATGACAACATACCCACAAAGCTCTATGTTTCCTGCTTCTTATTTCTACGTTATTCCATTTAAGTGAGCATGAAACATATATTTTTTTTCCATTTTCTCGCTAGAAATGTTCACTCATATAACTATAGAGTATGTATTGAAATGGAGTACATGCAAATAAGTTGTAATGAAAGCTCTGTTCATAAAAAGATTAAATGCGATACCAAATGTTTAGTCAATTGTTAGTCTCTTTGATTAGATTCAACAGATCAATAGGCTGTTATTTTCATGAATTACTATAATTCTGACAGTTTTCTGTTTGCTTATAACATATGTTGTTTGCATTTATATTGTAATTTGCCTTGTAATTTGCAATATAATCTTAAGGAAATATCAAATGTTTCCTTGATATATAGGATCCCCTACAGTTAGATTTTCAAAAGGCAAGTTCAAATAAACGATTTGGATTTAAGCAGAAGAAAGGAAATTAATAAGAAGATATTAATAGAAATATTTTCAAGGAATTTCAGAAATTTGAGAAGAAAATGTTTGAAATGTGTCTGTGTTGAAGATGCCCACAGCTCAATATGACATCACTCGTAATTATGGTCTTGAAAACTGACTATGTAGCATTTGAAACAGGAGTTCTGTCACAAACCATATTGGGGCAATATCGATAACAGATTACACTGGGCCTCCATGTCAAAGTCAAAACCAGGGATTTGATGTTACCAAGAGTTTTGCTGAGAGCTAAATTCCTAAGTACCTTTATTAGGAATTGAATGTGGAGGTACAGCAGACCCTCAGTCTGAAACACCTAACATTCCCAAAATTAGGGAGTTCCTTCTGAGTGTGTAGTACTAGGTTTAGGCTGCCGAGCTGGCTGACTTTGACTGGGGACTAGAACCTGGATAATTTTGTGTCTCAAGCATATCATTAACAGGGATAGCATATCTACTTGAAAAGTTATTTTAAAAAATGAGGATTCCTTTGCTTTTTTAGCAATGTATGAGGGAAGATATAGCCATTCTATCTCTGTAGAATGCTATGGTAGTACTGAAACTAGGACAAAAATTTTGACTGCATATATTTGTGTAGAAATATTCTGTCTGCCTGTTTCAGGAACACTTATACTATCACCCTCCCACCCATCACCACCAAGCTAGAGTTATGAATGAGGTATAAATAGTTAAATATTCAGTCACTTAGAGGGAAATTTTCTGAGAAGTTTGTTTAATGTCTGGATTATAAAAGACATAGTTTCAACTTCTTGTCTCAACTCATGTAGAAACATTT